>NC_046162.1:18922100-19179600 GCF_011064425.1 Rattus rattus
TCGTGTGTCACCAGTTGCTAGAACAGGACCACCAGCCCTGCTCTGCATACGAGGTTCCTGGGTCTATCTTGGCTGGGGCCCTTGCAAATGAGTCAGGCCAAAAAGATTCAGGACGTATGCAAGCTCCATTACCGAGGGTAGCTCAATATCCTCCGTGGTCAGCTGGCCGCCATGCATGTGCATGCATAGGTATGTGGGCATGTGTATGCCACGGCACATGTGTTGGGGGACGACTTGCAGGAGACAGGTCTCTCTTTCTATTTACACGTCCAGGGGATCAACCTTAGGTGACCAGGCTTGGCTGTGAGTGACTTGACCTGCTGGGCCATCGATTATATTTGTATTTAATCTCTCCTCGATTATACTTTCAAGCACTTCATGTGGAGCTAGAAGTTCCCCAAATAGAAAATGAGCAAAATGTGGGTGTGGTGATCTGAACGAGAAATGTCTCCCACAAGCTCAGGCATTTATTCGAACACTTGGCTCCCGGCTGTCTCCCTGTGTCATGCTTGCAGCAGCAGAAGTAATCCTTCAGCTCCCTGGACTTTCCAGTCAGCTGCTACTGTGCTTCCCCACCTTGATAGACTAAGCTCTCTGGAGCTAAGAGAATAAACTCTTCTATAAGTTGCTTTGGGTCAAGGTATTTTTGTCAGAGCCACAGAGAAGGCACGAACACAGGGTGGTGTTTGTTATGCTTTGACTATGATATTCCTGCACCCCCGCCCCTGCCAGAGGCTTCCATGTTGGAAGCTTAGCCCCCAGCTGATAACATGTTACAAGGATCTGAGAACTTGAAAAGCTAGGTCCCAACTGGAAGAAAGATGATTGGGGTGGGTCCTTGGGTCCTGCACTTCCTGTGTGCGATAAAGTGAAGAAACACTTCCTCTGCCGCCATGATCTGCCAAACACAGTCTCAGAACCAAAGGGGCCAATAGCTGTGGACTGTAATTAATTAACCAATTTTAAAAACTATGAGTGTCTTAGTAAGGGTTTGTATTCCTGCATAAAAACATCATGACCAAGAAGCAAGTTGGGGAGGAGAGGGTTTATTCAGCTTACACTTCCACATTGCTGTTCATCACCAAATGCAGTCAGGACTGGAACTCAAGCAGGTCAGAAAGCAGGAGCTGATGCAGAGGCCATGGCGGGATCCTGCTTACTGGCTTGCTTCTCCTGGCTTGCTCAGCCTGCTCTCTTAGAGAACCCAAGACTACCAGCCCAGGGATGGCACCACCCACAGTAGGCCCTCCCCACCCTTGATCACTGATTGAGAAAATGCCTTACAGCTGGATCTCATGGAGGCCTTTCCTCAAGGGAGGCTCCTTTCTCTGTGACAACTCCAGCTTGTGTCAAGTTGACACACAAAACCAGCCAGTACAATGAGCCGAAATAATTAATCCTTCGCTTTAAGTCGACGTTGTTGGGTTTATTGTCTCATGGATAAGAAACGGGGTCAGTTCATCTGTTTCCTTCCCCAGTGATACCATAAGTCTAGCTGGACTGTCTAGTGGACAACTTCCCCCAACAGCTCAGTGATGGGGCTCTCTGGACTAGGCTAGGAGTTCCCACCTTTTATCTCTAGTAGTTCTTATTGAAAATAACCTCCTTAGGATGTTGCTCTGTGACCTCCTCTCCTTGATCTATATCTGCCTCCTGAGAGCAATCTGAGGAGGACAGATTAGCTGCCTAATGACAGCCTGTCCAGACAGGAAATCTCTTCAAACTTCACACGGTGAAGAGCAAAGTACCTGCCAGGGAATGGTTAAAGACCTCTGACCCCCTGACCTCCTTGATCCCCACATCCTAGCTGCCCCCTCCTTTCTCTCTCTCTCCCCCCTCTCTCTCCCTCCCTCCTTCTGGGTGGGGGGACAGTGACAGAGACAGAGACAGACAGAGAGAGGATAAGTTTTAAAAATGTCAGCCTTAAAAGTAAACACACACACCTTTAAACCCAGCACTTGGGAGAGGCAGGTGGATCTCTGTCAGTTCAAGTCCAGCCCGGTCTACACAGAGAATCCCAGAACAGCCAGAACTACACATAGAAAGATGCTGTCGGGGTTGGGGATTTAGCTCAGTGGTAGAGCGCTTGCCTAGCAAGCGCAAAGCCCTGGGTTCGGTCCCCAGGTCCGGAAAAAAAAAAAAAAGCAAAAAAAAACTAAGTCTACTCATCACTACCAGGAGCCTGAGATGGGCTACTTTATACATGAAAGAGGCTGGTTTTAGCTCATGGTTCTGGGGATCCAAGGTGTGAAGGTCTTAACTAGTGTTGTGATTCTTTTCGGCAGAGTCCTGAGGTAGCTCACATCTCTGTCTATGTGTGTCTGGTCTCTTCATCGCTTCTTAGGAAGCCACTATGATCCAACTCTGAAATATCCCCCTAATGATCTTATCTAATGTTCACCATCTCCCTGAGGCCCTGACTTTAGATACCAAGTCAGCAGGTTTCTCTTTTCTTGTACCGTTAATGTAAGATTTTGGAAACTAAGCCATTTCATGAATCTGGGGGGTATGACGTATGCGAACCATGACCAGTTGGTTTCACAAAGGAAAAATCACGTGTGCCTTTCCCAAGAAATAGGTAATGGATACTAAACCAGCAAAACCACAGACATCCTCCAAAGATCCTCGGGCTAAAGCATGTTACCACTTGGGTGTGGTTGTACAGGAAGACTCTGAGTTTGAGGCCAGCCTGGGCTACAGAGTGAATAGGGAGACACTGTCTTAAAACGGCAATAAATAAGTTCTAGAGAGATGCTTGGTGGTTAAAAAGCATTTACTGTTCCTCCAGAGGACCTGAGTTCAGTTCCTAGCATGCCCATTGGGTGGTTCACGGACTGGCCTCCTTGGACATCTGTGTGTGTGTGTGTGTGTGTGTGTGTGTGTATGCAACTAAAAATAAAATAAATCTTTTTTAAGTGCTACTTTACAGTCTGACCACCCAAAGATGGTGAAATTTTAATTCTTTTTTGTTCTCCCTGTAGGAGAAGAGTGGTTGGGGTTGGGAATTTAGCTCAGTGGTAGAGCACTTGCCTAGCAAGCGCAAGGCCCTGGGTTCGGTCCCCAGCTCCGAAAAAAAGAAAAAAAAGAAAAAAAAAAGGAGAAGAGTGGTTGAGACGTGGAAGATTCTAGTGGGTATAGTGTGGACGGAAGTTCAAGTCTTGTTTTGTTTTTTTTATTTCTGTCTCCAACCAACTTAACAGTGACCCTTATTTACAAATAGAGACAAAGAGAAAGGAAATGAAGAAAAGAAATGCGAATGCAGTGTGTTAATGAGGGAGCAAGCAAACCAAGACAATGAATGTTCTAGAAAAGGCAGGATCCAAGGGTGATGGAGGACCTTTGGGTTTCAGGAATAACAAGAAAACAGCCTCTGTGAAAGGGAAATGTGGTGAAATAGAGGGACAGAGAGCCATCCAGTCCTCCCCAAGGCGTGTGAGGGGAATGCATGCTCCAGTGCCCCCCATGCTGACACTACCATTCGATCACTAGCGCTACATTTAAACCAGCTGAATCCAGTGAAGAAGCATTTGCCTACATGGAAGATACCCAGGAGGCCAGGACGTAAAGATGGTTTATGCTAAGAACGCCAAGCCAGCTTTAGATTTGCTCTAGGAAGAACCCCATTCCAGTTGAGTTGCCTTCAGCCAATTGTCCTGTGGGCCTGTCTGTGGGGCATTTTCTCAGTTGCTAATTGATATAGGAGAGCCCGGCCCACCGTGGGTGGGATCATTCCCCAGGCAGATGGGTCGAAGTTAGATTAGAAAGAGAGCTGAATACGAACCTGAGAGCGACTGGTAAACAGTGTTCCTTCACAGCCTCTGCTTTAGTTCCTGCCTCCAGGTTCCTACCTCGGGTTTCTTCCCTGGCTTCCCCCCATGATGGATTGTAACCTGTGAGCCAGCTAAGTCCTTTCTCCCCCAGCAAGTTGCTTTGGGTCAGTGGGTTTTTTTTTTTGTTTTGTTTTGTTTTTTGTCGTTGTTGTTGTTGTTTTTCCCACATGGAAAGGTTTAATGAGAGAAGAAGAGTAGAAAGGGGGATAAGTAAAGGCCAGCAATGAGCACGGGGAGGGAAGGGGGCATGGGGAGATTAGGGACAAAGAGAAGAGGGCAAGAAAAAGAAGAATAAGAACAAGAGAAGAGGGGTTGGGGATTTAGCTCAGTGGTAGAGCCGCTTGCCTAGGAAAGAAAGGCCCTGGGTTCGGTCCCCAGCTCCAAAAAAAAAAAAAAAAAAAAAAAGAAAAGAACAAGAGAAGAGTAAGAGCTGGGTCAGTGTTTTATCAGTCACAGAAAGCAAACTAGATTAGGCAGCATGGTGTAGCTTAGACTCAAGACATAAACAACTGACATTGTCCCGAAATTGCACAAAGCATAAACAGCGGACACTGAGAGAACTATGATATTTTTATAGCTCTGTACCACATCAACTTCTATCCAAAAGAGCGGTAGGCCCGTTCCTGCCCACTCCTGTTGCCTCAGTATGCAGCAGGCTCTATAACCAGAACGCTCTTCCTCTCTCTCGGGCACTAGCAACGGCCGAGCACTACCAGGCCGTGACCTTCCACCTACAGCTGGCGCCCAAGTGGAAGGAACCAGGGAAAGAACTTTGCGCTATCAGATCTGGCTAAGCCTGTTGCTTTTTAAGCCAGACTGGCTCAGTTGACCTGTTCAACTGAAATCAGTGGAGCTAATTAAGAGGGTGTGACTGGGCTTGGCCCTGAGAGTGAAGGAGGGAGGGAGGCAGCCGTACAGATTGTCCTTTGTGTAATACCCGCGTTGCAAAATTGGCATTGGTCTCCACTTCCCTTCTCATGCCTTCTAGCTTTGGATATAAAAACCTAGTGGGAAGCCAGGCGTGGTGCCTCATGACTGTAATCCCAGCACTTACGGCTTGGAAGCAGGAGAGGGTCAAGGCCATTCTCAGTTATAGGCCTGTCTGGACTGTAGGAGACTCAAAGGCAGTAGCAACAAAGTGAGCAGATACATTGACAAGCGAGTGTGGGGCAGTGTCGCCCTACATCTGTAGGCAAAAATTGTATGGCCTTTTACTTAAGTTGGTGATTGCCACAAGCTCAGGGCTGGCTGGCTTTCTTTCTTTCTTTCTTTCTTTCTTTCTTTCTTTCTTTCTTTTTTTTTCTGTTCTGTTTTTTTTTTCTCCATCTTTATTAACTTGGGTATTTCTTATTTACATTTCAAATGTTATTCCCTTTCCCGGTTTCCAGGCCAACATCCCCCTAGCCCCGCCCCCTCCCCATCCTCTCCCTCATTACCCCCCTCCCCATCCTCTCCCCCATTACCACCCTCCCCATCCTCTCCCCCATTACCGCCCTCCCCCCAAGAATCCCATTCACTAGGGGTTCAGCGTTGGCAGGACCAAGGGCGTCCCCTTCCACTGGTGCTCTTACTAGGCTATTCATTGCTACCTATGAGGTTGGAGCCCAGGATCAGCCCATGTACAGTCTTTGGGTAGTGGCTTAGTCCCTGGAAGCGCTGGTTGGTTGGCATTGTTGTTCATATGGGGTCTCAAGCCCCTTCAGCTCTTTCAGTCCTTTCTCTGATTCCTTCAGTGGGGGTCCCGTTCTCAGTTCAGTGGTTTGCTGTTGGCATTCGTCTATGTATTTGCCGTATTCTGGCTGTGTCTCTCAGGAGAGATCTACATCCAGTTCCTGTCAGCCTGCACTTCTTTGCTTCATCCATCTTATCTAGTTTAGTGACTGTATATGTATGGGCCACATGTGGGGCAGGCTCTGAATGGACGTACCTTCAGCCTCTGTTCTAAATTTTGCCTCCCTATCCCCTCCTAAGGGTATTCTTGCTCCCCTTTTAAAGAAGGAGTGAAGCATTCGCATTTTGGTCATCCTTCTTGAGTTTCATGTGTTCTGTGCATCTAGGGTAATTCGAGCATTTGGGCTAATATCCACTTATCAATGAGTGAATACCATGTGTGTTTTTCTGTGATTGGGTTACCTCACTCAGGATGATATTGTCCAGTTCCATCCATTTGCCTATGAATTTCATAAAGTCATTGTTTTTGATAGCTGAGTAGTATTCCATTGTGTAGATGTACCACATTTTCTGTATCCATTCCTCTGTTGAAGGGCATCTGGGTTCTTTCCAGCTTCTGGCTATTATAAATAATGCTGCTATGAACATAGTGGAGCATGTGACTTTGTTATATGTTGGAGCATCTTTTGGGTATATGCCCAAGAGAGGTATAGCTGGGTCCTCAGGTAGTGCAATATCCAATTTTCTAAGGAACCTCCAGACTGATTTCCAGAATGGTTGTACCAGTCTGCAATCCCACCAACAATGGAGGAGTGTTCCTCTTTCTCCACATTCTCGCCAGCATCTGCTGTCGCTGGAGTTTTTGATCTTAGCCATTCTGACTGATGTAAGGTGGAATCTCAGAGTTGTTTTGATTTGCATTTCCCTTATAACTAAAGATGTTGAACATTTCTTTAGGTGCTTCTCAGTCATTTGATATTCCTCAGCTGTGAATTCTTTGTTTAGCTCTGAACCCCATTTTTAATAGGGTTATTTGTCTCCCTGCAGTCTAACTTCGTGAGTCCTTTGTATATTTGGATATAAACCCTCTATCAGTTGTAGGATTGGTAAAGATCTTTTCCCAATCTGTTGGTTGTTGTTTTGTCCTGACCACAGTGTCCTTTGCCTTACAGAAGCTTTGCAGTTTTATGAGATCCCATTTGTCAATTCTTGATCTTAAAGCATAAGCCATTGGTGTTTTGTTCAGGAAACATTCTCCAGTGCCCATGTGTTTGAGATTCTTCCCCACTTTTTCTTCTATTAGTTTGAGTGTATCTGGTTTGATGTGGAGGTCCTTGATCCACTTGGACTTAAGCTTTGTACAGGGTGATAAGAATGGATCTATCTGCATTCTTCTACATGCTGACCTCCAGTTGAGCCAGCACCATTTGCTGAAAATTCTATCTTTTTTCCATTGGATGGTTTTGGTTCCTTTGTCAAAAATCAAGTGACCATAGGTATGTGGGTTCATTTCTGGGTCTTCAATTCTATTCCACTAGTCTATCTGCCTGTCTCTGTACCAATACCATGCGGTTTTTATCACTATTGCTCTGTAATACTGCTTGAGTTCAGGGATAGTGATTCCCCCGGAAGTATTTTTATTGTTGAGGATAGTTTTAGCTATCCTGGGTATTTTGTTATTCTAGATGAATTTGCAAATTGTTCTGTCTATGAAGAATTGGATTGGAATTTTGATGGGGATTGCATTGAATCTGTAGATTGCTTTTGGTAAAAATGGCCATTTTTACTATATTAATCCTGCCAATCCATGAGCATGGGAGATCTTTCAATCTTCTGAGATCTTCTTCAATTTCTTTCTTCAGAGGCTTGAAGTTCTTATCGTACAGATCTTTTACTTGCTTGGTTAAAGTCACGCCAAAGTATTTTATATTATTTGGGACTATTATGAAGGGTGTCATTTCCCTAATTTCTTTCTCAGCTTGTTTCTCTTTTGTGTAGAGGAAGGCTACTGATTTATTTGAGTTAATTTTATACCCAGACACTTTGCTGAAGGTGTTTATCAGGTTTAGTGGTTCTCTGGTGGAACTTTTGGGATCACTTAAATGTACTATCATATCATCTGCAAATAGTGATATTTTGACTTCTTCCTTTCCAATCTGTATCCCTTTGATCTCCTTTTGTTGTCTGATTGCTCTAGCTAGGACTTCGAGAACTATATTGAATAAGTAGGGAGAGAGTGAGCAGCCTTGTCGAGTCCCTGATTTTAGTGGAATTGCTTCAAGTTTCTCTCCATTTAGTTTAATGTTAGCTACTGGTTTGCTGTATATGACTTTTACTATGTTTAGGTATGGGCCTTGAATTCCTGTTTTTTCCAGGACTTTTATGATGAAGGGGTGTTGAATTTTGTCAAATGCTTTCTCAGCATCTAATGAAATGATCATGTGGTTTTTATCTTTCAGTTTGTTTATATAGTGGATTACGTTGATGGTTTTCCATATATTAAACCATCCCTGCATACCTGGGATGAAGCCTACTTGATCATGATGGATGATTGTTTTAATATGTTCTTGGATTCGGTTTGCAAGAATTTTATTGAGTATTTTTGTGTTGATATTCATAAGGGAAAATGGTCTGAAGTTTTCTTTCTTTGTTGGGTCTTTGTGTGGTTTAGGTATAAGAGTAATTGTGGCTTCATAGATGGAATTTGGTGGCACTCCATCTGTTTCAATTTTGTGAAATAGTTTGGATAGTATTGGTATGAGGTCTTCTATGAAGGTCTGATAGAATTCTGCACTGAACCCATCTGAACCTAGGCTCTTTTTGGTTGGGAGACCTTTAATGACTGCTTCTATTTCTTTAGAAGTTATGGAGTTGTTTAAATGGTTTATTTGTTCCTGATTTAACTTCGGTACCTGGTATCTGTCCAGGAAATTGTTCATTTCCTCCAGATTTTCAAGTTTTGTTGAATATAGGCTTTTGTAGTAGGATCTCATGATTTTTTTGAATTTCCTCTGATTCTGTTGTTATGTCTCCCTTTTCATTTCTGATTTTGTTAATTTGGACATACTCTCTGTGTCCTCTGGTTAATCTGGCTAAGGGTTTATCTATCTTGTTGATTTTCTCAAAGAAACAACTTTTGGTTCTGTTGATTCTTTGTATGGTCCTTTTTGTTTCTACTTGGTTGATTTCAGCTCTGAGTTTGATTATTTCCTGCCTTCTACTCCTCCTGGGTGTATTTGCTTCTTTTCTTTCTAGAGCAGCTGACAAGCTGCTGATAAATGCTCTCTCCTGTTTCTTTCTGCAGGCACTCAGAGCTATGAATTTTCCTCTTAGCACAGCTTTCATTGTGTCCCATAAGTTTGGGTATATTGTACCTTCATTTTCATTAAATTCTAAGAAGTCTTTAATTTCCTTTGTTATTTCTTCCTTGACCAGCTTATCATTGAGTAGAGCAATGTTCAACTTCCATGTACATGTGGATGCTCTTCCCTTATTGTTATTAAAGACCAGCTTTAGTCCATGGTGGTCTGATAGGACACATGGGATTATTTCTATCTTTCTGTATCTGTTGAGGCCTGTTTTGTGCCCCATTATATAGTCAGTTTTGGAGAAAGTACCATGAGGTGGTGAGAAGAAGGTAGATCCTTTTGTTTTAGGATAGAATGTTCTATAAATATCTGTTAAGTCCATTTGGTTCATAACTTCTGTAAGTCTGTCTATGTCTCTGTTTAATTTCTGTTTCCATGATCTGTCCATTGATAAGAGTGGGGTGTTGAAATCTCCTACTAATTGTAAGGTACAATGTGTTCTTTGAGCTTTAGTAAGGTTTCTTTTATGTATGTAGGTACCCTTGTATTTGGAGCATAGATATTTAGAATTGAGAGTTCATCTTGGTGGATTTTTCCTTTGATGAATAGGAAGTGTCATTTCTTATCTTTTTTGATGACTTTTGGTTGAAAATTGATTTTATTCGATATTAGAATGGCTACTCCAGCTTGCTTCTTCAGACCATTTGCTTGGAAAGTTGTTTTCCAGCCTTTTACTCTGAGGTAGTTTCTGTCTTTGTCTCTGAAGTGTGTTTCCTGTAGGCAGCAAAATGCTGGGTCCTCATTAGGTATCCAGTTTGTTAATCTATGTCTTTTTATTGGGGAGTTGAGGCCATTGATGTTGAGAGATATTAAGGAATAGTGATTGTTCCTTCCTGTTATCTTCATATTTGGAGGTGAGACTATCTTTTTGTGCTTTTCTTCTCTTTGTTTTGTTGCAAAACAATTAGTTTCTTGCTTTTTCTAGGGTGTAGCTTGCCTCCTTGTGTTGGGCTTTACCATTTATTATCCTTTGTAGGGCTGGATTTGTAGAAAGATATTGTGTAAATTTGGTTTTGTCATGGAATATCTTGGTTTCTCCATCTATATTAACTGAGAATTTTGCTGGATACAGTAACCTGGGCTGGCATTTGTGTTATCTTAGGGTCTGTATGACATCTGTCCAGGATCTTCTGGCTTTCGTAGTCTCTGGTGAGAAGTCTGGTGTGATTCTGATAGGTCTGCCTTTATATGTTACTTGACCTTTTTCCCTTACTGCTTTTAATATTCTGTCTTTATTTTGTGCGTTTGGTGTTTTGACTATTATGTGACGGGAGGTGTTTCTTTTCTGGTCCAATCGATTTGGAGTTCTGTAGGCTTCTTGTATGTTTATGGGTATCTCTTTTTTTAGGTTAGGGAAGTTTTCTTCTATGATTTTGTTGAAGATATTTACTGGTCCTTTGAGTTGGGAGTCTTCACTCTCTTCTATACCTATTATCCTTAGGTTTGATCTTTTCATTGTGTCCTGGTTTTTCTGTATGTCTTGGGCCAGTAGCTTTTTCCATTTTCCATTATCTTTGACAGTTGTGTCGATGATTTCTATGGAATCTTCTGCTCCTGAAATTCTCTCTTCTATCTCTTGTATTCTGTTGGTGATGCTTGTATCTATGGCTCCTTGTCTCTTCCTTTGGTTTTCTATATCCAGGGTTGTCTCCCTTTGTGCTTTCTTTATTGTTTTTATTTCCATTTTCAATTCTTTCACCTGTTTGATTGTGTTTTCCTGTAATTCTTTCAGGGATTTTTGTGTTTCCTCTCTAAGGGTTTCTACTTGTTTACTTGTGTTTTCCTGAACTTCTCTAAGAGAGTTCTTTATGTCTTTCTTAAAGTCCTCCATCATCATGATCAAATGTGATTTTGAATCTAGATCTTGCATTTCTGGTGTGTTGGAATTTCTAGTCAGTTTTTGCTTTGGTGGAAGAATGGGGCTCTGATGATGCCATGTAGTCTTGGTTTCTGTTGTTCGGGTTCTTGCGCTTGCCTCTCTCCATCAGGTGTCTCTGGTGTTACCTTGTTCTGCTATTTCTGACAGTGGCTTGACCATCCTATAGGCCTGTGTGTCAGGAGTGCGGTAGACCTGTTTTCCTGTTTTCTTTCAGCCAGTTATGGGAACAGAGGGTTCTGCTTTCAGGCTTCAGGTGTGTGGTCATTCCTGTCCATTGGCTTTCAGCTGTCCCTGTGGGCAGGAACCAGAAGGGCCTGCCCCTACTTCTCCTGGGTCCCTGTGCGCAGGAGGCCCAGATGGCGCTAGTTGTTTTCCTCTAGAATCAGAAATGTGGGCAGAGAGTAGGCTCCTCTGGTTCCCCAGGCGTGTCTGCCCCTCTGAAGGTCTCGCTCTCCTTCCCACGGAATCTGGGTGCAGGGAGCTGTTTGACTGGGTCCGTTCAGATCTGGGCGCAGTCTGGACTGCCAGGGCTTTCTTCATAGTAGGTAGAATCATTTGTTTTTCCTGGAGTAGGGGTGAGCAATGTTATTGCCTGGGTATAAGCCAGGGATGTTTGGGACATCTTATAGTGCACAGGGCAACTCACCAATTTGTGACTCACACAAGTCCAAATCCTAACTCCTACTGATATCAGGAAAGAAGCTGGAGAAAGGGCTCAGTCAGTAGAAAAGCACTCGCTATTTGAGAATGAATTTGTATCCCCAGAACCCACATAAAGCAAGAGGTCATAGTGTTCCCATTGTGTCACACAGTGATCCCAGTGAGAAACGAGAGGCAGAGCTGGAGAAATCTCCACAAGCTTGGCGAGCCTGCTAGCCTGATGCAGGCAGAAGAAAATGGTGCAGAGACTATGTTCAACAAGGTGTCTTCCACACGCGCATCCACGTTCATGCACATGAATTCGGAAGTATGTACACACGCATGCACACTCACATTCACAAGAAAACGGGAAAAAGAAATTGCAATACTTTAGGATCTTTCCTGTGCCAAGGGATACACGCACGCGCGCATGCGCGCGCACGTACTTGGCGCCTAGTCTCTTGGCGTCTTATCTCTCCTAGTCTACAAAATGGTAGTCATTTCCCAGATGAGAAAAACAAAGCCTGTAAGGACATCACTCCACTAATGACTGGCAGAGGAGGAATCTGAATTGGGTCTGGAGAAGTCTTGCTGGTTGACAAGCTCCATGAAGAAAATAACCTAACAATTTCTATCATGTCGGTCTGCCCCATGCATCACAAAGGTTAGGGCCTAACGAAGTTTGCCAGATAAACGCTTGAATTAGTAAAGGGTGACTAAGTGACCACGAGCCATTCCAATACCCACGCTTGTTTCTCCCATCGCTCCTCCAGAATATAAAATTCTTCGCAATCTCCTTCTAGAGTCGAAGCAAGGCAACATGGCATGGCAGAAACAGATGGTTCCCCAGCCAGCTTGAGTCGAAATAGGACTTTATGGTAAGAATGTACAGGCATAGCTGGATGGTGGGGCACATGCCTTTAACCCCAGCACTCAGGAGGCAGAGGCAGGCAGATCTCTGTGAGTTTGAGGCCAGCCTGGTCTACAGAGTCAGTTCCAGAGCACCAGGCTATGTAGAGAAACCCTGTCTCAAAAATAATATAAAACAAATAAAATAAACAAATGCAGAGATGGTCAAGAAATCGGTAATAACCAGGACTCATGGGCTTAAAAAGGCCACCAGGCATTAGAGTGAAATACTGTCCCTCTCTGAATTTTAGTTCTCTCTCCTAACATCTTGCTTGTGACTAGAAAAGCATCCTTGGCTTTATTTTGAGTCTAAAGCTATACAGCCTCATATCTATGCTCCTCTTAGGTAAATAAGTCTCAATCAACCTTAGTACGTTTTCTGCTCCTATGACAGAATAATCAATCGGGAGAGACTTATGAAAAGCGCAGATATATTTAGCTTTGGTCTAGAGGCTTGAAGTCCAAGATGGACTGTCAAAAACCTCACTCGAAACATGAAAGAAAAGAAAGGTCACTGGGTCATTGAATCCACAAGGCAAGAGGACAGCCCTGCTTTGTGACGACACACTCTCCAGTTACCGAGCCTGCAGAATTAGCCTATGAGAAAGCTAGTAAAAGCTATTGATGAGCTGACCACCTCTTAAAGAAATGGTAGCGTTTCTCAGCCTGTGACACTGGAGATGGACCTTCAATAGAGCTTCAGAGAGACCAAACCACAGCAGTCTGTCAACGTCTAGGCTGTAGCTCCCGTTTGACTGTAGAAATAGAAAGAACAACTGAGAATCTTTCTTCAGCCCGGCATGGTGACACGGTCCTGCAACCCCAGGATCCTTGAAGAATCTGTCAAGGTCAGCCTCTGCTGTTAAAGCCAGCCTCTGCTGTGTATATGACATGACAGAGAGAAAAGACTCTCAAGTAGGGTTCACTTTCTTCTATTTTTATATTATTTATTTGTAACAGCGCACATGTGTGGCAGTCAGAAGACAACTTCTGGGAGTCAGTTCTCTCCTTCTACCACGCGCATCCCAAGAGCTTGAACTTAGGTCATCGGCCTTGGTAGCCGGTGACTTGTCTCTGAGCTATTCTGCCAGTTCAAGTAGGATTACCCCCTCTCACCCCCACCCCCCACCTCTCGGCATCCAGGGGCAGGGGTGGGGAGGGGTAGGTATTGAGATGAGTCTCTCTATGTAGTCCCAGCTGGCCTGGAGCTCACTACATAGACCATGCTGTCCTCACAGAGATCCACCTGCCTCTGCCTCCCAAGTGTCGGGATTAAAGGAGTGTGCCACCGTGCCCGAAAAGGATTTCTTTTTATTGATTCTGGATCTTCAGAATAGTCACCACGGCATTTTTCCCACCATTTTCTGAAAAATCGGGGTTATATCAGGAAAGTTGCTAAGCAAGTTGCCCAACGTGAAATGTTAGTCCTCTCCCTCTAAACCTTCACTGTACAGAGAGCATCAAGTCAGACTTCATGGAACAGGGTGGGGGTGGGAAGAGGTGGAGAGGTGGCTCAGCAGTTAAGAGCACTTATTGTCCTTATGGATGGAGGACCTGGGTTCACTTCCCAGTACTCACATGGTGACTCAAAACCATCTGTAATGGGATCCGATGTCCTCTTCTGGTGTGTCTGAGGACAGCAACAGTGTACCCACATACATAAAAGATATAAATAAATAAATCATTTTTATAAAAAGCATGTTGGGGGGCTGGAGAGATGGCTCAGCGCTTAAGAGCACTGACTGCTCTTCCAGAGGTCCTGAGTTCAAATCCCAGCAACCACATGGTGGCTCACACCCATTTCTAATGGGATCGATGCCCTCTTCCGGTGTGTCTGAAGACAGCAATGGTGTACTCATAGACATAAAATAAATAAATCTTTAAAAAAAAAAAAATGTTGGGCCAGACGTAGTGCTACACACCTTTAATCCCAGAACAGAGGAGGGAGAGACAGATGGGTCTCGGTGAGTTCAAGGGCAGCCCGATCTTGATAGCAAACTCCAGGCCAATAACTATTATGTATGTCTCAAAAATAAAATAGATCAGACAAAATAGAAAGAACACCTTGGGTTTGGAGAGATGGCTCAGGAGTTACGAGTACTCACTGCTTTAGCAGAGGACCTGAGTTTAGTTCCCAGCATCCTCACGGCTGCTCACGCCACACCTGTAACTACGCTTGCAGAGGATATAGTCTCTTTAAACTCCTGCATGCATACAGTGCACATAAACTCATACAAGCAAAACACACACAGCATAAATAAAATAATAAACAAAAGAAATAAAACTGTATATGGTTAAAGGGAAGGTTAAAGTCAGAGATGTGATATAAGACCCTTAGTCACCCTGCATATGGTTAAAGGGAAGGTTAGAGTCAGAGATGTGATATAAGACCCTTAGTCACCCGGTGGTGGTGGTGCACACCTTTAATCCCACCACGGGAGGCAGGGGTAGGTGGATCTGTGTGAGTTTGAGGCCAACCTGGTCTCTAGAGGAATTCCAGAACAGCCAGAGCTACACACAGAAAATCCCGTCTCAAAAAAAAAAAAAAAAAAAAAAAAAAAAAACAAAACAAAACAGATCCTTAGTCTTGTACCCAACCCAAGTATAAATATAATCTATAGTACTTCGTATATAGTATAGAGTAAGTGCTCAGTAAATTATTCATCATTGTTAGTTGGTCTTTGATCTTGCTTCTATCGGAGGTCACTGGGAAGGCCTCAAATAATAAACAGGACTTCTCCTATGTAAGAGGAATAAGGCTATCTGGCAGGCTGGATGTCTTGTGCAACAGCGTCTTTCACTGGGTAATTCTGAAAGCAGAAAGTCCCAACAGAGCTTAGCCACTTGTCTGGTTCCAGATAGGAATCACTCCAAGTCTGCTGGAAACTCATTCATCCTTTGTTCTGGAGCGCCAGCAGGCATGAGGGCAAAGAGTTAAAAAGCAAACGAGATTAGGAAGGCAGAAACCCAAACCTGGGGAGGATGCGTGTTGTAGGTGAACAGTCTAGTTTGAGTTGAAGCTGGTTGGTTAGCTAGTTAAATGCTAAGGTGAAGCAGAGTTACCAACACCTAATGTTTGCAGTGAGGAGCATTAGTGCAAGGGGTGGTGAGAGCTGTCTTGAGACAATGGCTGCTGACGTTAAAGCAATCACTCTTACTTCACTGGGTGAGCCCACTACTGCCACGACTTCACCCTGCCTGCCTCTGTTATCTCCCTCCTAAGCTGTTGTCTTTACCATAACCGGAGTAAACTTTCTCAAATGCACTTCTAATCCTGACGCCCTTTGAAATGTTTGCTGGGGCTGAAATATTCCTTGCACAAAGTCCAAAGGCTTTTTATATGGCTTATGAGTGACTTCACGGGCCATGTAAAACCCTCCAGTGGCTTTGAATCTAAGCTTTCCTTGGTATCCTTCTAGGCCCTGCATGAACCGGACCCTACCAGCATTCCCAACTCATCTCCCCTTGCTCATTCCACTCAAGCATAAAGGCTGGCTTCTCATTTCTCCCAGCATGCCTCAGGGCCTTGGCATTTGTTCCCACCCTGAAAGATTCTGCTGTACCAATTCACAGTTTTCTCAAATGTCTCTCAAGTCAGTCCCTCTCCCTATCTTCCTCCTCCTCCTCTTCTTCCTTCTCCTCCTCCTTCTTCCTCCTCCTCCTTCTTCCTCCTCCTCCTTCTTCTTCTTCCTCTCTCTCTCTCTCTCTCTCTCTCTCTCTCTCTCTCTGCTTTACCAACATTCTTAACAACATTTAGCATAAGCTACCATCATTTGCTTGATCCACGGGTCCCTTTTAAAGCAGATATCTGCCATTCCTAAGGCCACACAGTAGTACCTGACAGATGATGACAGACCAATACTCAAAAATAGGTATATAAATAAATTTTTTTAAAAAGGGCTAAAGAGGCAGCTCACTGGGTAATAGTGCACGCTGCTCTCGAAGAAGACCCGAGTTAGGTTCCTGGCACCCCTGCCTGGTGCCTCACAAACACCTGTAACTCCAGCTCCATGAAGTCGTGAAATTCAGCACTCCTCTGGCCTTTGCAGGCACCTGAAGTGTACTCATATGTACACACACAATTAGACAGACAGACAGACAGACAGACAGACAGAATGGAACTTTTCCTTTTCTAGATTTGCATTGTAAGGCTCAGGGCCATGTTTAAGTAAGAGAGCTCAAAGCCCATATTCTTAGTGCTACTGAGGGAGCCATATCCATGAACCTGGGGCTGTAACATCCTGGGTAAAACGTAAATCAATACAGAGCTGCACTCGTTAAGACTCTTGGCATGATCAGTTCCAGCGGATGTGGAAGCAGTCAGCCGAGAGATGTAGTTGACAGCCACGCTGACTGGGCCACAGCTGTCAGAGCTCTCGCACACTCCTGTATGGCCCACACTGGCTCACGCCAAGTCTAGCTTGACTGCCATGCTGTCCCACTCTTCCACTCAGCTGACATCTTCCTGTGTCACCCCAGCTTCACTGCTGGTCCCTTCCTGGCTGGCAGGCATGGGCTTCTTTCTGCCCAGGAAGTGGCAGATGGTGTCGTAAATGAAAAGAATTTTGAAAAGGTGGGGGTTTTTTTTCTTTTCTTTTTAATATCCGGCTTTTTTTTCCCCTTAAATTTTGGAGTTTTCACAGGGCTCTCTGCTCCAGAAAGCTATTCTTGCTGACTGGCTGGTTGCAGAGCCTGCTTTTGATTTCCAAAGCAGAACTGTACAAACTATTCTTATTATACACTCTGGCCTCCCAGACTCAAGGCCCCTACGATGTCCTCGTCTGCTCTCAGTTCTTCCTTAGACTGGGGCAGCACTCCCTGCCAGCACCATGTTCCACCACTATCTTCCAGCTGTTTCACATCTGGCCTTACCCAGCAACACACCAGGAATGAATTCACACACACACACACACACACACACACACACACACACACACACACACACAAACCTTACGCATGCAAGCAAGTGTGTACACACAAGCAGAAAACGTTCAGACCTTTGGTGCTGGTGGTGTTGGGAAAGCTTGGTCAACTCCTCCATTAATTCTTGAGCTTGAGTTATCTTTGTGCCAGGAACTGTACTGAGAAGAGAATCAGCGATAGAATTGTGGGAATAAAGCAGAGTCCTCACCCTCTGGCGACTTTCTAATCTGAGGAAGGCAGTCAGACCGAGGCAGGCTTGAAAGAGGTGACATTTTGAAGGCATGGGAAGGAAAAGGTGCCTCATCTCACTGAAGCCTCTCCCGGCCGAGAAGCAAGGATTTGCTGTAAAGGTTGAAGCACCAAGATAATATTTCTTTCATATATAGACTTTTATATTAAAATAGCAATGAAGACCCAACCGCACATCTGCTTGTATGTCTGTACATGGGTCGCCTAGGTCCAACCCATTTGGTTGGTGGTTGGCTCTGGGAGCCCCCAAGGGTCCAGGTTAATGGACTCTGATGGTCTTCCTGTGGAATCTCTGTCCTCTCCAGTCCCCTAATCCTTCCCCCACCTTATGTTTGGCTGTGGGTCTCTGTGTCTGTTTCCATTGGTTGCTGGGTGCAGCCTCTCAGAGGACAGTTATGCTAGGTCCCTGTCATGCGAGATCCCCAACCACCAGAGCGGGGGTTGTCCCTGAATCTGTTGCCTGTGTGTGGATCCTGCTCCTCTAACCGGGCTGCTTTGTCTGGTCTCGGTGCAAGAGGATGCACACCTAGTCCTTCTCAGAGGAAAAGGGGAGGGGAGGATGGAGGGGGAGCTGTGGAAGGGAGGAGTGTAGGAGGAGGGGGGAGTTTTATCTTCAATAACAAAAACAAAAGCAAAACAACAACAACAACAAACCCATGGTAAAAAATCTAACTCCAGCTTGGCTTCGTATTGGCTTATTCTGAAATTGTTTTCTGCATTGAAGTTAAGAAGTTGGTTTTACTGGCGTCAAGGTACCTAAAAATTCAGGGAACTCGTGAGGCTTCGTGAGGCCTGTGTCTGTGTTCCCGTCGTTATTGACTAAAAATACTGCAATGAATGCTTCAGACAGAGCTCCCAAAGTCCTGTGAGATCAAGTAGGCACCGTAATCTGGTCTGCTTTTATGTGGTAGTGGGAGACAGAATTGATATCTAAATTGGAGGACTGAATACCAGCAGGAAAGCTGGGTCTCATGGTGCGTGCCTTTAAACCTAGCACTAGAGGCAGAGGCAGGAGATCTCTGTGACTTCAAGGCCAAGCTGGACTACTGAGAGAGCTCCAGGACAGTCAGGACTACAAAGAGACTGTTAACCCTGAGAATCTTGAGAAAAGACCAAATCCGTGATTGCCCAGTTAAAGCAAGCAGAACCCTTAACTTTTTTTTTTTTTTTTTTTTTTGGTTTGTTAATCTTTCCCATTAACTTGCAAGGTCTATTATTCCTGCTTTTGTCTCACAAGACCCTGTCTCAATCCCCACCCCCACTGGAAAATAGGAATCTCAGCATGAATGCCCTGTCTGTATTAGGTTCCACAAAGGCCATCCTTTCATTCCCTGGGTCGAGATTAAGTATTTACACACAAGTAGTCATTCCATCTACAGACACGCCCACTGGCCATTTTATACCCATTTTACAGATGAGGAAACTGAGATGCGGTAAGACAAAATTACCATTACAAAATTTCACAGTGCATAAGGGATTGCCTGGTGAGGCCTGGTTCTTAAAACCTCCTCGCCTTACTGTAACTTAGAGGAAGCCTTGACACGCTTGAGGATGAAGCAGTCTGGGTCCCGGAAGAGAGTCAACTGTAATTAGAGCTGCCTGTGATCAAACGTGATGTTAGCAGGTACTGGCTGGCTCCCAGGCCAGACTCCCTTCAATAGCAACCTTCTAAAGTGAAGTGACTCACTCTGATGATGAGAGGTGTTAGCCTGCTTTTGTTGTTACTAATCACTGGGTTCTAGGAGTTTTTACAAGGATGAGAGTTTCCAGGTTGCATGGGAGAGACTTGGGCTGAACCTGTCCTATTTAATGATTTGTGAACTTCTACTCGAGGCTAGATCCCATTCAAGGTGTGGAGAAGGCAAGCCAAGTTAAGTTACAATCCCAACCTAGTACTGAAGGCTGACAGACAAGCAAACAGGTTCCTATCAGGCAGCGAGAAGAGTAAGATTCGTGTTCGGGGCAAAGGGTGTCACATTAGATAGCAAGGTCGAGAACGGAGGAGGAATGGCTCTGGGCTGGGTTTTTTAAGTAGAAGCAAGTGTCCAGAAGACATGGGAAAAGACAGAAGTATGCACTCATGTTTTGGAAGTGAATCTTGCCTCAGTGAACCATTTGCTAAAACAGAGGCAAGCCAAACAGCTCTGTCTGCCCACAGACGTCACCTCATGACTAGTTTTAGAGCCTTAGCTAAGAGGCTTGGTTTTTTCTGTTGAAAACAATGTAGCAGGGTGAGATAAGGACCTGTGTCCTGGAAAGAATAATCTCACTTGGTCTTGGGAAAGTTCTGTAGACTTAGGGAGGCTCAGACAGCAGGAAAGACCTTGAGGAGTGTTGACCATGAAAGATGTGCTGGCTGGAGCGATGGTAAAAGAATGAGGCTGACCAAGCCAGGAGAGAGGTATGGATAGCAGCAAGAGGACTTGGCGCGTGGTCGGGAGTGTGCTGTGAGGAGCGGGAAGAGTCCAGATTGACTCCTGACCTGTCTTAACGGCCAAAGGGAGTGGTGGCTGGAAGCACTAGAGAGAAAGGGCTTTAGGAGAACTGAGTAGGTCAGAGGGTGTTTGCGACAGGACTTACTGACACTGAAGAATCAGGAGGTAGGAAACAGCAGCAGGGGAGACCTGGAAAGAGATTCTTCCTTGTCACATAAGGAAGTATCCAGAAGGACTCATACCTGGGAGTGTCATCAGACTGGAGTCCTGTGTGATGTCAGAGCAAGTCGACGTCCACAACAAAACACAGATGGCATATCCAACTTGAGGGACGCAGAGGCTCTGGGCTTCAACAAGGCCGAGGGGAGACCTGGATTTCACACTTCATCTCTACCCCCCCACCATCTAGCCCAAAGTTCAAGCTCTCCCTCCCTCGACCCATCTTCCTCATCTAGCTAGCTAGCTACGGCAGCCATTGAGCATCAGCATAGGCCCAGTCACTCCTAACCCTCCAAAGAGTCTGAGGCAAGGCCGTGTGGAGATCTGCACACTCCTTGCCTGTCTTTTGTGGAATGTAAGCTGCAGGAGGGTGGGCCTTCGCCCTGTGCCTGCCCTATCCCTACCCTCTAGAATAGTGCCCGAGGCACCTTAGGGACTCAGTAGCATTCACTAAATGACGTACTTGAACAACGCTCTCTTACCATCTAAGGGGCTGCCACCAATTCAGGACCCTACATGACTGGCTGTGCTTCTAGGGCCCCAGCGGCCAGTGCAGGGGCAGCCTGACAGGAATAATCTTTCCTTAACCAGACACGGCCCTTCTCCAGTCCCACATTCTTCACAAAGCAGGAATGTCATGCCTGCTTGAAACCTGTTAGTGGCCTTCGAGGCCCTGCATGCTCAGCTGTCTGACTTCACCTGTCATCATCTGGTCCCTTACCCTGCACTGGTTCTTCTGTGGATCAAACCAAACCTACTTCTAGTAGCATGCTCATACTTCCCCAGCAAAAGTCATGGGTCCCCCCATTTATTACGGTCCATTCTTGTTTGTTGATTTGGTAACTTCTCTCTCTCTCTCTCTCTCTCTCTCTCTCTCTTTTACTTTTCCTAGCGTGGCATATGGTTAAAGTTTGATTCATATTCATCATTAGAAATTTTTGTCTTTTTGCTATCATGATGGTGGTGATGATGGGGGGCTGGGGTTATCATGGTGGTTAAGAGCACTGGCTGCTCTTCCAGAGGACCCAGGTTGAATTTCCAACACCCACCCACATGGTGGCTCAGAAACACCTGCAACTCTAGTTCCAGGGGACCTAACTTTCCTTTTCTGGCCTCTGTGGGCGCCAGGCTCTGGACTGGTACACAGACATACATACAGACAAGACACCCATAATAAATTACACATACAAAAATAAATTAATGAAAAAGAATGACACTTGCTGGTGCTGGTTCTATAAATACTAAAGACACTACAATGTTGATTTGAGTTTATGCCTGCAGAAGCTGACTGCAGTGTGTTGTTGACCTTGTCAGTTTAATTTAGGCCACCTTGAGGAGTGTGTGTGTGTGTGTGCGTGTGTATGCTGTGTGTATGAGTGTGTTATATATATGTATGTTGTGTATGTGTGTGTGTGTGTTTTGTATGTGTTTGTGTGTGTTCTGGATATGGTGTATGTGTGTAGTGTGTGTGTGTTGTGTTTGTATGTGTGTTCTGGATATGGTGTGTGTGTGTGTGTTGTGTGTTGTGTGTGTATGCTGTATGTATGTGTGTGTTGTATATATGTATGTTGTATATGTGTGTTGTGTGTGTGTTATGTTTGTGTGTGTTCTGGATATGGTGTGTGTGTGTGTGTGGTGTATGCGTGTGTGTTGTGTGTTGTGTGTGTATGCTATGTGTATGCGTGTGTTATATATATGTATGTTTTATATGTGTGTGTGTGTTTTGTATGTGTTTGTGTGTGTTCTGGATATGGTGTGTGTGTGTAGTGTGTGTGTGTGTGTGTGTGTGTGCTGTGTGTATGCGTGTGTTATATATGTATGTTGTGTATGTGTGTTGTGTGTGTGTTGTGTTTGTGTGTGTGTTCTGGATATGGGGTGTGTGTGTGTGGTATATGTGTGTGTGTTGTGTGTTGTGTGTGTATGCTGTGTGTATGCATGTGTTGTATATATGTATGTTGTGTATGTGTGTGTTTTTTGTATGTGTTTTGTGTGTGTGTTCTGGATATGGTGTGTGTGTGTGGTATATGTGTGTGTGTGTTGTGTGTTGTGTGTGTATGCTGTGTGTATGTGTGTGTTGTATATATGTATATTATGTATGTGTGTTGTGTGTGTGTTTTGTATGTGTTTGTGTGTGTGTTCTGGATATGGTGTGTGTGTGTGTGTGTGTGTGTGTGTGTGTGTGTTCTGGATATGGTGTGTGTGTGTGTGTGTATGTGTGTGTATGTGTGCATGTACAACTTCATAGTCATCAATAAGTTCACTCCTCTGCCTGTCTCTGTGGATATCCACTCAGCAGAAGCAAAATGAGGATGTGTCAGACGTCCTCTTTCCCTTTGCAAGATGGGCTAGATTTATGTTTCCTAGACAAGAAATACTGGACAGGAAAACAATCTCTTGGTCCATTTAGGTGCTCTTCCCATCTCCCACACTCAATCTGCTGGGAATAGTTTCAAGGCCATGCTAGAAAAGAGAACATACAATTAATCAGGCACCGCTGTGGGGAGGGATTTGGGCAGGGCGCCAATGAGGGCTAGAGAAGGACAGAGAAACCACAGCCAGGATGCCATGTCAGTTCCAATTGCACTAGTGAGGTTTTCTTTTGTTTTTGAGATTATAATACAATTACATCATTTCCCCCTTCTCTTTCCTCTCTCTGAACTCTCCTATATACCCCTCCCTGCCCTCTTCCAAATTCATGGCCTCTTTTTTCATGAACTGTTACATGGATACATGTGTGTACATATTTGTTCCTAGTAAAACCTGCTCAGTCTGTGTAATGTCACTTGTCTGTATGTTTTCGGGGCTGACCATTTGGTATTAGAGAACCGATTGGCTTGCTTTCCCTAGGGAAGACTATTTCTCCTTCTCTCTGCATTCCTTAGTTGCAATTCTTTGTAGAAGTTTGAGACCTTGTGATCTTTTCCTTGTATCCAGTTTGACATGTCTATTGTCCTTGTTCAGGTCACGTTAAGGAGTCATATTGGTGAGATTTTTATGGGTGTAGCTATTGACAGTCCTAGGAGCACTAGTAAAACCTTTTTTTTTTTTTTTTTTTTTTTTCAGTTTTGATTTGGGTTTTCAAGGCAGGTTTCTCTGTGGAGCCCTGACTGTCCAGGAACTGGCAGACCAGGTCGGCCTGGAATGCACAGAAATCCACCTGCCTCTATCTCCCCAGTGCTGGATTCAAAGATGTGTGCCACTACCACCAGGCTGCACTAGTGAAATTTAAAGAAAACCCTGACTGAATACTTCTCTGGCTGATTCTGAAAAAGCAAACATGCAGTCAGAGTATGGAAGTGCACACCATTAATCCCAGCACTCAGGAGGTTCGGTCAGGCAGATCTCTGGGAGTTCCAGGCCAACCCGATCTACACAGTGAGCTCCTGACAGGCCAAGGCTGTGTAGTAAGGCTGTCTCAAAAGCCAACAAAATAAGAACAAAAGCAGATCCTAGGGAACCTTAAGTATCAGAAAAGAAACCTGGAGCCGAGTGGTGGTGCACGCCTTTAACTCCAGCACTTAGGGGGCAGCAGCTGGTGGATCTCTGGGTTCAAGGCCAACCTAGACTATAGAATGAGTTCCAGGACAGCCAGGGCATCCCAGAGCAACCCTGTCTCTCAAAGCCAAAGCCAATCAACCAAATGAAACAACAGCATCATAAACACAACTGACCACTACCTACACAAGAGGCAGTGTGTCCAGTACGTAGTTTTATGTTCTCTCCTTTAATTCCATCTCAACCCCAGGAAATGTGAGCACAGTTCTTCTCAGTGAGGATCATATAGATGAAGTAATCTGCCCATGTTTATTACTATATAGCTTATGATATGACTGCTTCATGGTACGGGGAAGGTTCAATTGTAAACAGGAGAGAAAGAAGATCCAAGGGTAGCTGGAAGAGCCCAGAGCAGAGAAAGTAGTAGATTGGACCTGGCCTGCATGATCTGTGAGAGGGGGGAATAGCAGGGGCAGAGAATAGAGAAGGTATAGCGAGAATAACCAGAGCACGGGGACCCTGAGAGTAGCTCACATGTTATAAGAAGGGTGAGTAGTTGGGGGAGGGGAGAGCCCGAGGACGGTCCATGAGGGCATTGAAATGTGTAACAGGAACTTATAAGGACTGAGGAAGCCTGGCTTGACATTCTGATAGGTGCCGCAGGTATATATGTTAGAGAGCCATCTGTCCCTTTGGCCTAGGTGACAGAAATGACTCCTTTTGGTAGACAGAACCTGTCTCACAAGTTCCTGAGGAATGCTGGCTTCTATCTAACTGCCAGAAATCCCCCTTTAGTCCCCGTTGAGCTGCTTCTGGATATTTCAAAGTTTTGAAAACTGGAATCTCCTTTGGTCCTGACAATTATCAAGTGTCGGGAACATGATCTGAATTCCCAGTTAGAGCGTCTTCGCAGGTGTGCATGTGTGGTGGGTGACCACAGATGTCATCGGTCCTCTTGTCTCTCTCTTCCTGTGAGATAAGATCTGTCCTTGAACCTGGACTTAGGCTGAGGGCTAGTATCAGAAATACTCCTCCTGTCCATCCATCTTCCATTCCCGGAAGCTATTACCTATAAAGGGTTGCTAAGAAACCTAAAGGAAATCACAGGATCTTTGTAAATGTTGTTGGTTTGTTTAGTTTTTGTTTGAAATGGGGTTTCATAGTGTAGCCTAGGATGGTTAGACTCACACAGATCTACCAGCCTCTGCCTTTAGAGTTCTGGGATTAAAGAAAGACATGGGCTGCCATGCCCAATCCTCTACGGTGTTTCTGAGGCTGTGGAGAAGTTTTATTCTAGAAAATAACTTCTGAGTTCTTCTGGTCAGGGTATGGTAGACTTTTATCTATTCTGAGAAGTATGAACAAACATCAGAAAATAGATCCTAGATAGAGGAGAATCTAAGTAAAATCCAACTGACAGTCTTTTCCTTGGAATGTGCCTGTCCTTCATATTAACTTAAGGAGTGATGGTGGCTTGATTTCATCTCCTGGGTTATTACAGAGCCTGAGCAGACCTTTATAGGCCTTTGCATTTCAAACTTTGTACTTTTTATTTCTTCCAACAACGTAAATGACTAGAATAACTAACATTGGTGGTTTTCCCCAGGGGACATGACTCCTGGTGTTTCTTTTTTAAAAACTCCCGTGTATTTACTTACTTATTTTGAGTTTGTGTATGGGGTGTGCGGGGGTATGTTTGTGTCACAATGGGACTCGTCTTCTACCATGCGGGGCCCAGGAATGAAACTCAGTCCATCAGGCCTGACCTTTCTGCTACTTAGTCCTCTCATTGGTCCTCTCGAAGTTTCTTAATAATTTAACTTTATTTTTTTAAATTTAGGACAACAGAATCTATAGGCTAACCAAATGGCCCATTTTTGCTGGTTTCTATACAAGACTCTCAGTGTGGCTGGGCAATGGTAGTGCCTGCCTGCCTTTAATCCCAGTACTCAGGAGGCAGAGATAGGCAGACCTCTGTGAGTTCGAGGCTAGCCTGGTCTACAGAGTGAAATCTAGGGCAGCCAAGGTTACATGGAGAAATGCTGCATTGAGAAACAAACCAAAGAGTCCTAGTGTTACCGTCACATACATAGAAAGGCTTTCATATTGTTATGTGTTTCTTCACACAGGTCTCTCTACATAGCCCTGGCTGTCCTGGAACTCACTCTATAGATCAGATTGGCCTCACAGAGATCTGCCTGCCTCTTCCTCCCAAGTGCTGGGATCGAAGGCACGTGATCAAAAAAGCATTCAAAAAGCAAAGTCTTTTTAAGCCAAGGATTTCCAGGGCTAAGGGTAAGCAGTTGCTTTCCTGGCTTGGGGATATTCCCATCAGCTCTGGTTACCACACAAATTTGTTTCAAAGGACAATCCTGGGGTAAGACCAAAGGCAGAAAATAAGACAGGGTTTCTTTGTGTAACCTTGCTTGTCCTGGAACTCACAGAGATCTGCCTGTATCTGCCTCCCCAGAACTAGGATTAAAAGTGTGGGCCACCATTACACTGTTCCCTTATTTCAACCTTGCCTCCTCCCTTCACACAGAGTTCTCTTTGTAGCCCTGGGTATGCTGGGATTAAAGGCATGGACCACCACCATGTCTGGGTCTGTCTGTCTGTCTGTCTGTCTGTCTCTCTCTCTCTCTCTCTCTCTCTCTCTCACTGCCCTTTCTTTATCAACTGTTTCAACCTGTCTTGTGTTGCCTATATCAAAATACTTGAGGTGTGGTATGTTATAGGGGGGCACGAGGGGTTAGAATATGCTCTGGAGTCAGGGGCGGTCTGACGAATATTTCATGGTAGATGAAATCCACAGGAGAATGGCACGTGAGCTTGAAAGAAGTCAGAACACCAGAGCTAACTTCCCATTATATCCATCGGTACTCAGTAATCAAACCAGACCTGCCAGACCCAACTTATTCCCATAAGATCTAGAGAAAGGCATTGATCAACCTCGAGGTTGGTGTCACCATTACCCAGCCACTTCCCGAAGGCCCCACCTCCTCACACTAATCCATTGAGAAATGAAGGCTCAGTGTGAGTTTTGGCTTAGAACAATTATACCTGAACCAGAGTGATCAGCAAAGATAGGACAACAAAGCTCCACATTTAAAATGTTTCTTGGAACGCTAGCTTCCAGGGCCAACTCCCCGGGGAGTTAAACTATGTCCTCGCCAAACCCTATATAGTCAATCGATGAATTCTTTGCCACATGAGACATAAGAGTGGAGGAGAAGCCATGTCCTTGATACCTTCTCTTCCCTTTCTGATGGATGACCTCAAGTCACAAGAGTCTTAGAGAAAAGGTTGTCCTGGGTTTATTCTGAGAACTGGTGCATCTAATTCGCTTCTCTGAAAGTCACTTTCCTCTTTGCAATGAGGAGCTAGACCGGAGAGATCCTGTAAGGAACTTGTTTTCATATGTTTTCTTTATTTTTATGAGACAGGGTTTCTCTGCAGCTCTGGGTGTCCTGGAACGTGCTCTGTAGACCAGGCTAGCCTTGAATTTACAGAGATCAGCCTGCATCTGCCTCTGGGGTGCAGGGACTAAAGGCGTTGCACCACAATCATACAACTTTCAAGCGTTTCGACTGCCTCGTTCCTGCTGTATCTTCACAGTAAATAAAACTTGCATGTGGCTCCGAAGGCTACTAGATTACATTACATTAAACAATAATGATGTAGTAAATGTTACTATCATTAGTGACATTCCAACCCCAATATTCAAGTTGTTCCTTTAGTGAATGACTTAACTCATCAAACATACTCAGTGGACTGGACCCTTGAATTTTGACACAGCCATCACTGGAAAAACCGTCAAGAGAAAAACTGCTACTGTGTGACAGCCATGACAGTGCCCTCAGAGTTCATAACCCCTCTCTTTCAGCAGCGACCAGATCAGAACCCGGGAATTGCCAAGACCGCCCACGGCTTGCTACCATTGGCAGCCTCCTTGCTGGCGTGACTAAGGCCCCGCCTCCTCCCCTCTGGGACCACTCTGAGGCGATCTCCGGAAGCGGAGGGGGCCTAGAAATAGGGGTCGCGAGGCATCCTGGGCTTTGTAGTCCGCCTGCGCGTCTGCCGCTGGAGAGTGGAGCCTCACGCGGCGGAGAACTACAACTCCTAGCAGCCCCGCAGAGAGTGAGGCGAGGGGGCCTGGGTCACGTGGGCGCTGGGCCTGGGCGGGCTATTTCTCAGTGCGGCGGCGGCTGCGGCGGCGGCGGCGGCTCGGGGGACCGGGGCCTTTTGTTTGGAGCGGCTGCGGGGGGCCACGGAGCGGCGAGGCCCGCGGCCTTCCCCAGCTCGCTCGGTCCCGGCCGCCCCTTGCGGGGTTGCGGGGCCGCCCCGTGGGCCGCCCGTGGCCTCGGGCACCGCCGCCCCGCCCTAGGCCCGCCCCGCCCGGCCTGAGGGGAGGAACCGGCCGGGCCTCGCCGCGCGGCCCAGTCTGCTAGGGAGTCTTCACCTCTCTTCGCTGAGCTCTGCACCGGAGGCTACCCCTCGCGCCTTAGACCGACGCCATGAAGATCAAGGATGCCAAAAACCCTGTAAGAAGGGGACCGGGATCCGTGGGTTGGGAAGACCGCTGTAGGAGCCACTGGCGGAGCGGCCGGCTTTAGGCTTGCGACTGCTCGCGGGCGCCAGCCGTGGAGGGAAGGGAGGGATCGCTGCAGCCCCAGGTTGCAGGCGGCGGACTTCCCCACCCCCAAGCGTGCGGGTCGAGCTTCTGCCGTCCCCCTTCCCGCTGCTCTTCATTGCTCCTGGAGATCTAGGAGATACACGGGAGAATTTTGACTCGGGTTTTACCAAACGGGAGCTCAGCTACCAGTCCCCTCCTGAAAAGAGGTAGTCATGGCTGTCAGATAGGAGCTGGTACACACACACACCCCCGCCCATTTTTACTGGTTTCTGGGTTTCCTGCGTGTGTCCTTGAAGTCCAGGTGGGTTTCTGGGATTTGTCAGCGTTGCAGTTGGAGCTTTTTAACGTTTATGCATGCAGTCTGCTTATAGATAAGTTAATTGTCTTGGCAGTTTAGAAAATCAGCTGTCTTCGTGTTTTAGAAAGCAGGTTAACAAGGTTGAAACATCGTATTTCAGCCATTTCGAACACTTCGAACCACATTAATATTTAGGTGGTAAATACCTTGAGCTTTTTTCTGTGATAACTGTGCATGCATATACATGCAATGCTTCTAACTCTGCTCTAAAAGACACATCAAATTTCATAACTCTGTCTTTTAAATGCCTTTTATTCCTGCGGCTGGCTTATTTTTTGGCTTAGTCTTCGTGAATGTTGTTCTTTTATCTACAAACTAGGGATGTGGGGACCTGTGTTCCTGTCGTAGAGGTTTTACAGTTTCTAGTTTTATGCTGTCCTCCTAACTGCACCTACAGATCAGGTATGGGGGGCGGCGATGAGCACCTTCTCTGCAGGTGCAGCTTCCAAAGCAGTCTAGAAATATAAACTTACTTAAACGTGAGAGCTTTCAGTGTTTAAAGATGAGGAAAGAGAACTTCGCCTCAGTAACTTTTAGTGCCCTCCTTTTACTGGCTCAAAGTGCAGGGCTGTTTCTCTTCCACCTTCAGGGCACAGTCCTTGGGAAACAGTTTTTTTTGTTTGTTCTAATTTTAGATTATCTGCTTATAGAAAGCATTAATGATGCTTTCTATTTGTAAACAGGGTGTCTGCAGCCCTGGCTGTCCTGAACTCACTTTGTGGACCAGGCTAGCCTCCGACTCAGAGATCAGCCTGCCTCTGCCTGTCAAATGCCAAGATTAAAGGCACGTGCCACCATGATGATTTCTTAGTTTAAGTCTGAACCAGGGTATAGTGGTGCACAGCTTTAAAACCAACATTCAGGAAGCAGAGACTAGTGATCTTTTCAAATTCTGAGGCCAGCTAGAGTTATGTGGTAAGATCTTGTCTCAAGAAATAAAAAAAAAAAAAAAGTCTTTGAAACTTCCTAAGTTTACATTTTCTGGGATAAATTAATGCGCCTTTGGCTAACATGGTGGCTCACATTTGTCATCCCAGCTCCTGTATCTTCCTTCACTGAACTCATTTTCTCTGCTTGTTGTAGAATTTGCATTTGGTTGCTGAGCTTTGGTGGCTTGTGTCTTTAATACCAGGAGAGGCAGGCAGATGTGAGTTCAAGGCCAGCCTGGTCTTCAGAACTAGTTCCAGGACAGCCAGGGCTACACAAAAAGTCCTATCTCAAAAAACAAAAAAGAAAAGAAGAAGAAGAATCCCTTTTATTATTTAAGTTGAATTATGTGTTAATTCGTCTCCAGGAAAGAAGCATATGAGTCAGGCTCTTCTCTCCCTTGAGGAACTTGACCTCTCTTTGAGTTTTTGAGAATTTTATACATGTATGCATTGTATGTTGCTCAAGGCCCATCTCACCTTTTCCTACATGACTTTGTTTTTAATTTTATTTTTCTAAGACAAGGTGGGTTTTTTTGTTGTTGTTGTTTTGTTTTTTGTTTTTCGGAGCTGAGGACCGAACCCAGGGCCTTGCGCTTGCTAGGCAAGCGCTCTACCACTGAGCTAAATCTCCAACCCCCAAGACAAGGTTTCTTTACATATTCTAGGCTAGCCTTTGCCTCCCAAGTGCTTGGTTTAAAGATGTGTACCACCACAACTGGCCCCCATGATTGCTTAAACGTTAGGTTTTTAGGTTTTGCCTGTGCTGTGTAGCTGGGTTAATAAGGTGATGGTAAAAGGTGATGAATTTGTCTAAAGTGATAGAGGCTTGGAGTCAGTGCCAAGCAAGTTAGTAAGGTACTTGAAAATTTTGTTGAGCATAGCATTTATGTATCCTGTGCCTCTGTATAATTTGATTTATTAATATTAAGAATTACTACTTTCAGTAGATAGTAAAGTACATTAGGTGGTAACAGTTGCTAATATATCTGCCATTAGAAATGAGGAATTTACTTAAAACAAAAATACTCAAAATTTTCCCCAAGGAATCTTAACTCTGAAGATATGAAGATGTGCTATTTTCTTTGTTTCAGAAAGTCCAGCCCTTTATTTGTAGTGGTCAGTGAGGAGGGTGAAATTCTTTTATTCGTGAACTCCAAAAATTGGAATTTATCAATGTATTACACTGACCCATTTTAATGTCCTAGAAAATTCAGAAGTTGGTGATTTAGACCATTCACTTATAATTGAAAGTTTGTCTTCTGTGCTCCTGTTGCCTTCCTTGTACCCTTTGAATGTGATTTTTAAAATATTTATGTTTAGTTAATGTGTGTATGTAGGTTTATGTGGGTATGTGAGTGTTGGCATCTGGGGGCCAGAGCTGCAGACCAGCTCTTGAGCTGGGGTTGTTAATGCAGTTGTGAGCCACCTGAAGTGGGTGCTGGGAATCTGAACTCAGGTCCTTTAGAAAATCAAAGCCTGCTCTTAACAGCTGAGTTATCTCTCCAGACGCTGAATACTGGTTATTTCTTAACTTAAGGAGATGAATTCCAGAACACTGCTGAGTTGAAAAGACCTCTGCAAAAGTTAGGTGTTGAGCTGCAGCAAGAGTACAGTCTTGGCTGGAGAGATGGCTCAGCGGTTAAGAACACTGACTGGGGTTGGGGATTTAGCTCAGTGGTAGAGCGCTTGCCTAGCAAGCACAAGGCCCTGGGTTCGGTCCCCAGCTCCGAAAAAAAGAAAAAAGAAAAAAAAAAAAAAAACACTGACTGATCTTCCAGAGGTCCTGAGTTCAATTCCCAGCAACCACATGGTGGCTCACAACCATCTGTAATGGGATCGGATGCCCTCTTCTGGTGTGTCTGAAGTGTACTCATATACATAAAATAAATAAATAAATCTTAAAACAAAAAAAGAGTACAGTCTTTAGTACCCACATAGTGGAGAAAGAACTGACGAACTGACTCTTAGACCTTGTCCCTTGATTTCTACAGTCACATGTGGCAGGCATGCTGGGCACATGTACAGAAACACAGGTCAGTGTAACAGGGTAGATCCCCCTCCCAACCACCCCGGCTTTTAATTTGAGCTATTGGCAGAGTAAGTTCCTTGTAGTCAATTACTTTCCTGGTTTTAAAAAGAAAATCACTGTAAACAAATGGAAGCTTTCATATGCTGTAAGAAGCCTGCAGCTTTGTTTAGCAGTGCTGTTATGTAGTTCTGGCTGTCCTAGAACTTGCTATGCATGTAGACCAGGCTCTTTGTGTAAGTGTAAAAGTTTTCTTTTTTAGTTACGACATATTTGATCCTTTGGTATAAGCAACTTGTCCAAGGAATCTTTAAAAAGCTATAGAAGATTTTTTTTTTAAGTAAATTGTTTCAAAGTTGTTTTAAACTATATGTGTATGTAACTACTGAGCTGTCTCAAAAGCCCTGGTTTTACTTTTTTTTTTCCCTACCCATCCACCCACTCCCTCCTGGCCTCCCTGCCTTGGTTTCCCTATTTTAACAGTAGTTAAAACTCTAAAAGATTTAATCAGTAGTAACAGTTTCTTGTTCTTCATGCTTCAAATAAACTGTCTGGTGTTACAACAGAGGAAGGAGCAAATCATTTGCTACACAGAGAGGTTTGATGACCTTCCATACCTAGGTTCTTACCATCATAGCTCACATCGTGGAGTATACAGAATATGCATTTTGGAATTGGCTATTCATAACAATAAAAAATCTTGAACACTCAGTCACAGCTTTAGAAAAGTTGGTGACTTATTCTCTAGTATACTCAAATAAATTTCAAATATTGTTGCTTAATCAAGCTTCCATTGAAATTTAATTCATGGTTTTGTTTTAAGATTAAGAAATGTTAAATGGGGGCTGGAGAGATGGCTCAGCGGTTAAGAGCACCGACTGCTCTTCCCGAGGTCCTGAGTTCAATTCCCAGCAACCACATGGTGGCTCACAACCATCTGTAATGGGGTTGGGTGTGTCTGAAGACAGCTACAGTGTGCTTATATACATTAAGTAAATAAATAAATCTTAAAGAAATGTTAAATGCTAACTGGAAGTTTGCATTCAAGAATGTCAATACTCTGGTTTGACCCTCAGCGACATTGGTGTGTGTACTTTTTTAAAGATATATTTATTTTATTTATGAATACACTGTAGCTGTTTTCAGACACATCGGAAGAGGGTATCAGATCCCATTATAGTTGATTGTGAGCCACCATGTGGTTGCTGCGATTTGAACTCAGAACCTCTGGAAGAGCACTCAGTACTCTTAACCACTGAGAATCTCTCCAGCCTGGTATGTGTATTTTTACACCAGTGTGTTTGACATGAGCCTGAGGAAGTGTATAAAGGGTTGGGGATGAAACTCAGAGGCAGAGTGTTTGCCTACCATGCACTAAGGTCCTGGGCTTGCTTAATGATAAAAACCAAAGGTGACTGACTGGGGAAAGAGGATACAAGTACTGGCTTTTAGTGGATTTTGGTAAAATGACTTCTGTTCTTTCAAATTATGAAATCTAGAATCAAGCCTCACTTAAATAGAACTTCTTTTGGTTGGGCTAATACAAGAAAAATTTATTTTATCAATCACCACAAACGTGTCAAAAATAACAGTTTTTGAAAGATTTAGTTAGAACAATTCTGAGGGAAACAAGCTCCCTCAATAAGTGTCGTCGGCTCCCATTTGTAAAGCAGGATAGCTAGGTCTGTGGCTCACCTCCAATACCAACACTGTTCAAAGTCAGGTTTGCTGTGAGTTCAAAGCCAAAGCCAGCTGGGGCTATAAATACAGTTTATAAATAAACATATAATTCTAGGTCAATCTGAACTATAGCATGAGATCACGCTCAAAAAAAAAAAAAAAAAAAAAAAAAAAAAAAAGCAAGGGACAAAATTTTTAAGCCATGAAATGAAAAAAGGATTTGTTTAAACACTGAATATAAATGTCTCCTGTTGGTATTGCATTAGAAACATTCCTAGGGATGAGTCAGGGAAATGACCAGTAACATAGGAAACCTCCTCCTCCATTTAAGCCATTCATTAGCCATAAATTAATTTCTCAAGAAATTCTAGATTTTGTGACTTTAAACAGCACTTAGTGATACCACATTCTTTTTACCTAATTGAGCTGCATGAGTGCCTGCATGCATCATATACATGAATGTGCCCAGGGGTGCGGGAAGAGGGTGTCAGATCCCCTGGAGCTGGAGTTCTTGGCACTTGTGAGCCACCTGGTATGGGTACTAAGAAGTTAAGACATCTGGAAGAGCAGCAAACACTGCTACCAATTGCTGAGCCATCTCTCCAGCCTCCCAAATCTAACTCTTCAGGTAATACAGCCCAGCACCTCTGGAGTGGGGACCCAGAAATCTGTAACTTATAAGTGCCTAATATGAAATTTTGTCTGTGTTTGTCCTGTATCTTCCTAGTTGAGAAATCCTTCTGGTGTTGAGCCAAACTACACTTTATTATGCCTGAAATTATAGATTGAAGACTAAGTTTCTTATCCTAGCATGCAAGATCTTTGTGCTTGACTGTCTTCTCAGCTGAATCTTTCTCCTAGTGCCCTAATTGTATTAGAGCTCTTTGCTTTTGAGCAGGCTTAATTTTTGTTTTTAGCATTTTCCACATTCAAGGAGGCATCAGAATTTTTTTCAACCCAGAGCCATATATAGCACAGTTAGCTGAAGTTCTAACCCTGAATATTATTTATTCCCAGCCCAAATTTACTTATCCTTATACAGGCAGTTCAGTGGGGTTGATTATATGTGCCAAAAATACTTAATATACTGAATGAGCAAAGAAAGATTTCATTGCATTTTAAAAATTTATTTGTAGAGGGGCTGCAAGGGATCTGGATTCAATTCCCAGCACCCATGTGGCAGCTCACAGCTATGTCTTCCCACCCCCAAACCCCCAAAAAGTCCTACTGATAATTGATTGTTTAAATTCTTGTCCGTGGGGCAGTGGTGGTAGATCTCTTGGTTGAGGCTAGCCTGGTCTACAGAGTGAGTTCCTGGATCGCTGTCAGCTGAGTCCCATGATAAGAATTTAATGAATGAATGGGGTGCCTGTTAGATAAATAATTAAACTACAGTGTCTCAATATCATTTAAGTAGAAAGTATACAGATAAAACCGAAGGAAAAAGGTGAGTTATATGCAGAAGGCACAAGTTTCAAAGTAAATGAAGTTTGTGGCTAATTAACCACTCATTCTTGTTTTTCTACTATATATTTTTTTCTTCCTTTTTTCTTGTGATTCACAGCTTTCCCATGGTTTGGCATGGACATTGGAGGAACGCTAGTAAAGCTCTCATATTTTGAACCTATTGATATCACAGCAGAGGAAGAACAAGAGGAAGTTGAGAGCTTAAAAAGTATTCGGAAATATTTGACTTCTAATGTAGCATATGGATCTACTGGCATTCGGGATGTACATCTTGAACTGAAGGATTTAACACTTTTTGGATGAAGAGGAAACTTGCACTTTATCAGATTTCCAACCCAGGACCTGCCTACTTTTATCCAAATGGGGAGAGATAAAAATTTCTCAACCTTACAAACGGTGCTGAGTGCTACAGGAGGTGGTGCTTACAAGTTTGAGAAAGATTTTCGCACAGTAGGTGTCTATTACTTGAAAATCAAAAATTAATGTGAATATTCAATTTTAAATACAAGACTGGGCTTCTATCTAGGCCAGTGGTTCTTATCCTTCCTAATGCAGCAACCCTTTAATACAGTTCCTTGTGTTATGGTGACCCCAAACAGTTACTGTCATTGCTACTTTATAACTGTAATTGTGCTCCTGTTATGAGTCGTAAATAATATCTGTTTTCCTAATGGTCATAAGCAACCTCTATGACCCTGAAGGGCTTTGTGACCCACAGGTTGAGAACCGATGATCTAGAATGTTCCTTTTCCCGAGTTGAAGTGCATGACTAGATACTGACTTGGAACAGTGGGCTATCTACATTGGGTTTCAGTGTGTTGATGGAGTGTGGTACATGCAGTAGAGCTGTGCTACAGAGCTGTGCTGTGTAGACCCCTGTGAATCTGGCAGTCTTACTGTTAGTGTCTTAATTTTGTGTTTTGTTGTTTCTTCAAAAACAGGGGTTCTTTGTGTAGACTTGGCTGTCCTGAAAGTAGCTTTGTAGACAGGGCTGGTCAAGAACTCAGATCTGCCTTCCTCTGCCTCCTGACTAGTGGAATTAAAGGCATGTGCCACCTCATGTATGTGTACATACACACACGCACACACGCCTTTTTCTTTGGTTGGGTTTTTCATATTGGCTATCATTTCCTGAAATAGGTTAGGTTAGTATGCACCTCTTGTACTTGAGGTTGTAATGCATGTGACAAGAGAACTACTCGAGGGATGTTGTGTTTCTGTATTTGGGGTTTTATCACATGTAATTAAGTATTTTGGAATGCCATCTTAGCAGATTAATATATACATTGAAACTATGTAATAACTCATATTCGTATGTATTAGTAGTTAGAATTAATGTGTCAGAATAGTAAAAGATAATACAGAGATGATTTCTAAAACTTGCACAGTTGTCCTATGCATTGTAGATGTTTGCTATCCTGGGGCCCTGTCCACTACATATTTTAATTTGGTGGTAGTTTTATGTTCATGGGTGTTTTGCTTGCATGTCTAGTCACCACAATTGCCAGAAGAAGGTATCAGATTCCCTGGAACTGGAGTTGCCACGTGGGTGCTGGAATTGAACTCAGAACCTCTGGAAGAGCAGTTAGTGCTCTTAACCGATGAGCCATCTTCTCTGTCCCAAAATGTTACTTTGGTTTTGTTTTTTGTTTTTTGTTTTTGTTGTTGTTGTTGTTGTTTTTCGGAGCTGAGGACCAAACCTAGGACCTTGCACTTGCTAGGCAAGTGCTCTACCACTGAGCTAAATCCCCAACCCCCAAAATGTTACTTTGATACCTGCCTCCTTTTCATCCATGGCAGTCAAAACTACCTAGAGGTGGTCAGAACCAGTGGAGTCCATGAAACCCTGTAGATTTTGACCCTAAGCAAAATGAAACCTGCAGTTAGCACCTTAAATAATACCCAAGTTTTATAAAATCCCTGGAAACTATATAATATAATTAAACCAAATACATTTGATACTTTTTAAATTCTGTTTTTGCTTTTTTTTCTTTCAGATTGGAAACCTCCACCTGCACAAACTGGATGAACTTGACTGCCTTGTAAAGGGCTTGCTGTACATAGATTCTGTCAGTTTCAATGGGCAAGCAGAATGCTATTATTTTGCTAATGCCTCAGAACCTGAGCGATGCCAAAAGATGCCTTTTAACCTGGATGATCCTTATCCACTGCTGGTGGTGAATATTGGCTCAGGAGTCAGTATTTTAGCAGTCCATTCCAAAGACAACTATAAAAGAGTGACTGGGACAAGGTAGTCATTTCTTTGGTTTGATTATATCATTCATCATGTTTTATGCATTAAAGTTGTGGGTGAGTTTTGTTTTATTTGTTTGATGCTGGAGATCAAACAGGCTCTTACACTGTTGCACACCATCTGTATTTTGCTCTATTGCTATACAGTTGTACCAGAAAAAAGTACACATTTGTGCAACAGCAAAATCTATAGGGGACTGGCGAGATGGCTCAGCAATGAGGAGTACTTGCTAATCCTGCAAAAACCCAGGTTTAGTTTCAGTATCCACATGGCAGCTCACAGCCATCCTTAACTCCACTTCCAGGGGTTCTATTCTGGCCTCTTCTAGCACTAGCCCCACACACATGGTGTTAGAACATGCATGCAAACAAAACATTCAAACACACAAAGGTAATGTCTGTAAAAGAATATAGATGTGTAATTAAAGTGTTGCAGATCTCTTTTTGTAAGGTTTTTACGTAATGATTTAAAACTAAAGTCCCTTAGTGTTTATTTCTGGTCAGCATCAGTTGGCAATAGAATTTCTATAATGATTTAATTTTTGTATAGAATAATTTCACTGTTTTCTCCTAAATTTAACAGAGTTGCTAACAGTGGCAGTTAGAATTCTGTTGACTTCAGAAGCACAGTATATTTTCTTTCATTTCTGCATTTTTCTTTTTTAATAGATGTATTTAAGCATTAAGTTTGCTGAATACTATATAGATTTTCATTTAAAGTACAATATCAGATGGGGTAGTAGTTAATTCTTTTGCCTGCATTTTTTTATTTATATATATGAGTGTATGTGAATTTATGCCACATATGTGTGGGTCCACAGAGGCCAAGAATGTCAGATGCGCTGGAACTGGGGTACAACTGGTTGTAAGCCTGATGGAGCTGCTGGGAACTTAATCCAGGCCTTCTGCAAGAGCAGCCAGTGCTCTTAACCTTTGAGCCACCTCTCTAGGATGAATTTAATGTGTACTCCTTATAGAATGTAAACATCCTCAAAAAGACCATAACTTTCTTTGTTATAACCTGAAAGATGAGTGTTAAAGGTTTTACAGTTCTTTTTTTTTTTTTTTTTGGTTCTTTTTTTCCGAGCTGGGAACTGAACCCAGGGCCTTGCGCTTCCTAGGCAAGCACTCTACCACTGAGCTAAATCCCCAACCCAGGTTTTACAGTTCTTAATTCTCCATATTTCATCAACTTTTAAGGATTGGTAAGGGAAACAGAATCTAAATAATTTATATGGGCTTATGGGGCGATTAATTTTTAAAGTGATAACTCCTGTTGAAATATTTAAACAATTAGTACTCTAATAGTGATTAATATCTAAAAATCCATTTTTGTGTACCAAATAATAATACACACATACCATGTTTTGGTTAACTGAAAAATAGAAATGTAGGTGAAGCTAGCAAGCAAAAGTTTTGAATTTATAGACTAGAGAGCCACACAGTTACATTTTACGAACATATCCAAGAGGATATGAGAATAGCGCTGTTGGTCTTTAAGGTGATGATCAGCTGGATATATACACTTCTCTGGGTATTTGTCTGATTCATTTTAGATCTTCCTCTATCATAATGGAATTGATTTTAGCCTAATAGGACAACTAAATAACCTTTTCGTGAAGTCACTTATTGGGGATGTAAACCACAGATTTCTTGTGTGATATTTTTTAGCACACAGATACTCTTGAGTCTTTCTGTGTTGCATAGGCTGATCCAGAACTCAAGGTCTTGTCTCAACTTCTCTAGTGCTGACATTGTGGCACACAGTCTCATCAGTCTACTGTTAGTATTTCTTTCAATACATATAAGGAGAATATTTTTAGCAATTACATGGTATAAGTTATTAGATGCCGGGTGGGGTTTTTCTCCCTAGCAGATTTAGCCTTTTATATGACAGGTTTGATTTTACTAAGTAGTGTTCTTGGTTTTTGTCATGTTGTTTAGAACTTACCATGTTTTTCCTGTTTATTTAGTAAATGAATGTATGTCTTTTTACTGTGGGGAAGAGATAACACGTAAATGCAACTTATCAAGTATACTTTATTTTCCTTTTTAGCCTTGGAGGGGGCACCTTTCTTGGTTTATGCAGTTTATTGACTGGCTGTGAGAGCTTTGAAGAGGCTCTGGAGATGGCATCCAAAGGTGACAGCACCCAAGCTGATAGACTGGTCCGAGATATTTACGGAGGAGACTATGAGAGATTTGGTCTGCCGGGCTGGGCTGTGGCATCTAGGTAAGTTATATTGTTAGTCAAGTTGTCTGTTTACTTTTTGGAAAATAATATGCTATGGGGTTTAAGGATGATTTCCTTTTCTCTGTTTAGAGTTGACGTTTTAAACATTGAAGTTTAAAAATAAGATATTCAAGCTGAGAGTAGTGATGATGCACACCATTAATCCCAGCACTTGGGTGGTAGAGGCAGGCTGATCTCTTGAGTTTAAAGCCAGCCTGATATACAGAGCAAGTTACAGGACAGTCGGCAAACACAAAAATTCATTAAGAAGTTTATCCTGTTTGCACCCTATGAGAAGCTGCCTTGCGCTGGTCATGTTTCTTAGTGGAGGACAAGGCCAGGTTTGATTCCCTGCACTGCAGAACAGAAAGAAACTTCTCACTCAGCTGGGCATTTCTCACACACACAACACACACACACACACATATGTTATCAAACACACACATGTTATCACACACACACAACACACACACAAATGTTATCACACACACAACACACACATGTTATCACTCACACACAACACACACATGTTATCACTCACACACAACACACACATGTTATCACACACACAACACACACATGTTATCAAACACACACATGTTATCACACACACAACACACACACATGTTATCACACACACAACTTCAGTCTCATCAAGGAAGCAGAGACAGGTGGAGCTCTGTGATCTTCTGTTGTTGTTTTGTTTCTAAAACAGCAGGGTTTTCTCTCTGTAACAGACCTGGCTATCCTGGAACTTGCTTCCCATACCAGGCTCAGACTCCGATCCACCTGCCTCTACTTCCTGAGTGCTGGGATTAAAGGTGTGTGTCACCATGCTCAGTGAGCTCTGACTTTTGAGGCTAACCAGATCTACCGAAGGAGTTTCCAGCCTGTCAGGCCCACACAGTATGACCTTGTCTTAAAACACAAAAACAGGAAAACAGAAATTTCTTGTAATAGTTTGAAAACATCCATCTCCTGTTGCTACATACAAATAAAAATCATATTCTATAATCTGCATATCCAAAACTTGTGCCACTACATGGCATATATGACTCTAAAATAGTCCTATATCCTAGAAAGAAGTCTTTCCATGTTGTAGCTTTAGTCTCTCTTTGTCCTTGTTGTAGTCCTATCTGACGCTTACATCCCCAAAGATAAAGTACAGATGCTTTTTTATACTATTGTTAAGCATATCCTCCACGTGATTTTCACCAAGCCCACCAGGTGAAAGGACTTCCATACAGCGTATGAGTATGCTATGAAACTTTTTGAGGTTTTGCTAATCTGATGAAGAAGCAACATCTTAGTGTAATCTTCATTTGCATTTCTTTACCAACAATAGGCTAAGAACCTTACATGATGCTTTTAGTGATTGTTGATGGTTTTTCTGTTGTTAAACAGTTGAATTTATCAGTCTTTTCCTTTATGGCTTCTGGATATTGATTCATAGTAAGTAACATTCCAAATATATAAAGGAATTAACCTGTATTTTCTTCTGGCACTTTATACTTTCTTATAGTTTTGTGTGATAAGATTGATCCACTTTTCGTTCTTCAGTTTTTTCACAAGGATCTAACATTTACTATTTTTCCACTGATTTTGATAGTTTCATCATTCATTAGTTTTGTTTTTTGTTTTGTTTTTTACTCTGAATATATCATTGCTAACCTCTGTTAAAGTTATAAAAGCATAAAAGTATGTTCTCCTTACTTTTTGTGATTTCATTAAGTTTCTTTGTTAACCTAGGGATGACACTCTTGGGTCAGTAAGATGGCTCGGTAGGTAGAGGCGCTCACTGCCACACTGGCCTACCTTATGTTGACCCCCAGAACCTACATGGTGAAGGGAGAGAACTGAGTCCTCAAGTTGTCTCCTGACCTCTGGATGTATGTGCACACAGGCAGGGAGAGGATTAATAAATATTTGAAAAATGTGATATCTTTTATGTTATTTCAGTTATAGAACTTAACCTGTTTAAGAAACTTTTTTGCCTTTCAGACATTTAAAAAGTTGTCTGTAAATTTTTTAATTTAAATTTCTTCCTAATCAAATTTTATTGGCATTTTTTATACATATTAATAGGTTTCATTGTGACACTTCATTTGTAATATAATTTCTTTTTCTCTAGTGCATTTCCATTGTCCTCCTGTGCCCCTCCCATTCTTGTTATCTCTTCTGACTGGCTAGTCTGGAGGCGCTGTCTATCTGGCTTGTTTGGGTGCTTTGTTTCATTTCAGGACCTAATGAGTTTGGTTGGTGTTGCTCATAGGTGCATTGGCTTTGCCACTGACGAGAATGTGTGTCATTCTCCTTCCCCATCAACTTTTGGATCCCCATGGAGGGTGGAACTTCATGAGTCCCTCCCTATGTTCCTAAATATTTTTGTTTGTATATGATCTCTGTTATGTTGTGTTTGGCTGTTGCTTGTCAGGACACCCAGTGCCCTCTAGTAGTGAGGACTTCGCTCCCTCCCTCCCTCCACCCTCTGTATTCCGAGACCCTTTGCTCTTTACATTTGATGTTACTTTTGATCTCATACATGTTTCATTATTTTTATGTGACATTAACCTTGGTTTCTTCTGTCTAGAATGTTCCTTTCTTTTTTAAAACTAGTTAAACTTCTTTTTACTGTGGAAAACGTTCTCAACTTTTTCTTCTAACTACAAAAAATAGGATATTTTTTTCTTTCTGGCTCTCTGGTTTTTGTTTTGTCTTGTTCCAGTTAGTCTCTGTTGCTCTCTGTGTGGCCTGCATTGTCCATAGGACAGCCTCTAACAAGGTGTGTACAACAAGCACTTGAAATATAGTTAATGTGTGCTACATGGCCGACTGGCTACACTTAGATGAACAGTTCTGGTTAATTTTGCCTTTATTTTTATCTTTTAAAAATAAGGTTAATAAATAGTGTATTATGTGACACATTTCTATTGGACAGTGCCACCCTAGACAGTATACTGCTTGAGGAACCTTTGTGTCTGTAGCATACATAATACTCGGTATGTCGTAGATGCTTGTTGAGATAACGTCATCTTTAACAATATTTTGACTTTAAAAACAAATCACTGCACTTTTGGGGCTTTCTAAAATAGTTTCCGTTTTTTGTATGTTAATAAGGTTTTTTAAATGTAGATAAAATAAATCTGCTTACTAGTAGCAAAGAAGTGTGCTTTTTTTAAAAAAAGAAAAGTTTAACTTTTAATTCTTTTAACAGTGCTGCTTGTTCCTTATAGATTTTTGTTTTGAGTTGATCACTCCCATGTGCTCATGCTCTTTGGCCTAATTTTGTAGAGCTATTATAGATATGTAAGGTAATGCGAATTGCTAATTATTACCAGTTACCAGTAGATTTAACTCGTTTCCCTCTCTCTCTCTCTTTGCAGTTTTGGTAATATGATTTATAAGGAAAAACGAGAAACTGTTAGTAAAGAGGATCTGGCAAGAGCTACTTTAGTGACTATCACCAATAACATTGGATCCGTGGCTCGAATGTGTGCTGTTAATGAGGTAAGACATAGAAGAACCTTTTTTAATTTTACAAAAAAGCTGGGGCCAGCACTTTAACTAATGCCTTTAATGCCAGCACTCAAGAGGGAGATTTCTGTGAGTTTTAAGGCTAACCTGATCTACATACATAGCAAGTTCTGGAGCATTTAGGGTTATATAGAGAGACCCTGTCTTTTGGTTTTTTTTAAATTGAAGATGACAAAAGTAATTTTAAAAGGGGATTCCTGTGCAGCTGACAGACCTTTATTTTCCAATGAGCCTCTCAGATTGAGATCCATTTTATTACATTCCTAAGCAGATAAAATGGATACCTTTTACTCAGTTACTCTATTAGATCTTTTTCATGACAAATACAGCACTTGGGAGGCAGAGGCAGAGGCAGAGGCAGACTGATCTAAGTTTACAGAGAGTTCCAGGCCCCCAGGGCTATACAGCCTTTGCTTCAAAAAAAGAAATATGAGAAATAGAAAAAGGCAGTGCTCTTGGTGGTCAGTCTCCAGCCCTGCAAAAAAAAAAAAAAAAAAAAACAACAACCTGGGGCCAGGCATAAGACAAATAAGTATTTACTCTCAAAATGTCTTTAGAAATGAATGCACAGTCTAGATCTAAATGGGGTAAGAGCGTTTTGAGATAACTGTTGGAAAGGGCACTGTGGACTCTGTTTATAATTAAATAATGGAGTATTCACTTAGTGAGATGCGTGGACGTTTTCTTACTGCCCTCGGCTTCTTTACAGTGCTGCCTTGTTGCATATGGATCAAGCAGCATTGTACAGGGCTATGAAGGCATTGAGACTTGTTCTTCATGCTGTTTGAGTGATGTGTGCCTAAGAAAAGTATGGAGGGCTGGGGACATGGCTCAGTGGCTGTTGTGTAGGCATGAGGACCTGAACTTGAATCCCTAGCACCCATGTCAGAAGCTGGATGTGGCTTTGCACCTATAACCCCAGTAGGTGTGGATGGGGAGACAGGAGGACCCTTGGGGCCTGCTATCAGTCGTGAATACTCACAAACTCCAAGTCAGCTCTCCAGCCTGAACAATTATTTTTTATTTTATGAGTATGGTTACTTTTCTTGCATGTATATCTATACACCATATATATGCAGTGTCCGTGGGAGACAGAAAGGGACATTGGATTTGCTGGTATTAGTTACAGATGATTGTGATAGCAAGGTGGTGCTAGGAAAATAGAACCCTGGTCCTCTAGACAATTGGCTCCTGCTCCTAACCACTGGGTCATCTCTCCTGCTGCTCCCAAACCATTTTAGTTACTTTATGCCTTCTGTCCCTCTGGCCTGACATCTGTCTTAGCTTTGATGTTGTTTACCTTTCATGCTCCCTTGCCCCAATCATTTCTACTGTCTAACTATGTAGGGACCAGGTTGCATGTCATGGTGCGTGTTTATAACATAAGTAGATCCGATGTAAGGTTGCAGTAAGACTAAAAAGGAAAGAACAAGCAGTTGCCACACCTTCCACGCATGTGCACAGCCTCCCTGACTCACATACTCTGGCTCTTGGTGTAGTTGGTTGTAGTCCAAGAATGGGCAGTGACAAGACATCAAGCGTCCAGTGTCCATACTTGGCATCAGAGGTCACTCTTCTGCTGCTGTACAGGGGTCTTGGTAAATTGTCTAATTCCTGAGTAATCGGGATTCCAGAACTCCATACAGAAATTAGCAGATACTGATGAGTGACACCCACATTCTTACATAAGTATTTTAATGCCCTTAAAAGCCACTTTCTTTTCTTTCAGAAAATAAATCGAGTTGTCTTCGTTGGAAACTTTTTACGTGTCAATACTCTCTCTATGAAACTTCTGGCATATGCTTTGGATTACTGGTCAAAGGGTCAATTGAAAGCGTTGTTTCTAGAACATGAGGTATGAAAACACTTTCTGTGGGTTACTTCTTAACTGTATTTTTGTATGAAATTGTTCCATATTTCTGTATATCTTGTGTTTATATATGTAAAAATGTAATAATTTTTATGTGTATATATGTGGAGATCTGGGCGTACAAAGATATGTCACCACACTTGGCCTTTTTAATATATTTGTTTTAGGAATCAAACCTAGTTCCTTATGCTTACGGATTGAGCCGTTTTCCTAGGCCTGGGTCCTAAGTCCTGTGTTTTGAAAGGTCACACTACACACCTGGGCTCAGACTGTGTGAATTTGAGGCCCTCATAAATGATGAAAGTACAGGTGTGTGCCGTAAATTCTTGACCTAAGTGAACCGATTCTTCTTGTTTCAGTTTGGCAGGCAATTAGCTACCGCATAGGCAGCTCACACATGAGAATTTCATTGCTTTTCTGACCAAGTGAACAACAGGAAGGTTTTGTTTCTCAGATGCATATGACAACTTAACTATTGTACCTCTGCTGTCCACCCTGAGAAATAACTGTGTAAACTCTTGAAATCTCTAAGATTGCTTTTCCTTGTTGTTTGGGCTCCCCCTAAATCCTAAAACTCAGGAAGCAGGGACAAGATGTTTGCCAGCTGCTCTAGATAATTCCAGGCTAGCCAGGGTTTCACGTCAAGAACCTGTGTCCAAAACAAAACCAGCCCCAAACAACCCACCTCCCATGTTTGTTTGCTATGCACAATATCCGGTTAAACTCTAATCTGTGCAGTTAATCAGTCTGACATTTGAATTAGGAACATTCCAAGTATTGCTACAATATGCTTCCATATCTCACTGTCTATTCTCTTTACAAATCAGAATGGAATGTTCTCTCACTCTTCTTCAAAGGCAGACATTAAGAGTGCCAGAGCTATGAGGAGTATTTTGTTTCTTGACTAAAGGGAGGGAGGGTTACAGGCTTGCTATAATGTTACAGATTTATTTATGTATGTGGATACTTTGCATTTAGTCAAGTCTGTAGTAATGATATCATTTTGATCTCTGATTTTATTAATTGATACCTTTATCAGATTGGCTAAAGTCTGTTAATCATACTAACTTTGCAAAGAATCAGATCTTTGATTTTGGGTATTGTCCTTTTAACCTCAATTTCATTTGTTTCTTCCCTGAACTTCATAATTTCTAACTGTCTGCTGTGCTCAGAATCTAACTGTCTGCTGTGTTCAGAATCGGTTCTTTGTTTTTCAAGAGCCTTGGTGTGCATTTGCTGTCTGTTAGATTTGGGTTGGTGGGTGGGTGGGTGGGTGGGTTGGTTGGTTTTGAGACAAGAGTTTCACTGTTGTAGCCTTGGCTGTCCTGGTGCTGGCCTTGACTCACAGAGCTCCACCTGTCTCTCCCTCCTGAGCACTGGGATTTTGGCTGTTGTGTTTGAGACTAACCCTTTCATAGATTAGTGTGAAGGCTGTCTAAATGTGTTCTTACAACTTAATTTCAAAACGACATTGTCTTAAACTGTTAATCATGCAGGGATACTTTGGAGCTGTCGGTGCACTTCTTGGACTGCCAAATTTCAGCTGAAACATCAGAGAACTTCACTAAGAAATGTCATCCAGGAGGAACTGATCCAGAAACTGCATTCACTATTTGTCATTGGGAACCAAAGTATAAAAGCACCGCTATTTGTGTTCATTTTAAGTGTCAGAGCAGAAAGCTCATGAGCTTTGCCGCATGGAAAGACCTATAACGGGAAGTGTCCCTCATTGATGTCCCCTTGTATGTGTAGGTAGCCAGTGTTCCATCTTAAATGCAATACAGCCTCTCGATTGTTGAGCTTCTCTCCATGATTTTCTATTTATTTGATGCAGCCAACATTGTAGTACTGTGTGCTCAGACACAAATCTTAAAATCTCAGAAATGTTTGTTTATGCAAAATAATCAATTCTAAATATTTGTTTGAGTCTGTTTTATGTATGCTTGGTTACTAATGAGCAGGAAGGAACACTCTCATGATTTATTGTACTGGCAATCAAAGATCATTTCTGTGACTTAGAAATGTTAAGGCAATATTAAGTATTAACTGTGGTAGTTTTATAACATATCCTCAGAAAAGCATGTCAATATGACCTCTGCTCGTAAGTACAGTTTTCTCTCAGATGATGAGTTGAATACTGTGCTTAAACATGAACCTGAATTTTTCTATTGAATCCCTAAAGTTTTTGCACATATTTGGTGGCGCTACAGTTTCTTTGTCTCATGCATTAATCAGTATATGTGTTAAAATGTTTACTGTTTTTAAAATTGAGGGCATAATCACATACTTTGGAGTTTATCAAATTAATTAAGTCCTTGGACTGTTCAAATGGAATGTGGTTAGAGTGAGTGGCATTCTGTGCTCTTTCTCTACCATGTATATCTCAGGCCCAAACGTGCATTTCTTTCTTCTTCTCGTTAGATCCGAACTATGGAAGCTGATTTTTATCCTACCATAAGCAGTAGTAGCAATGAACAGAATCAGATGCTGTCTAAAAGAAGGTTTTGAAATTACGTGACTCTGGGGCAGTGCTACTGAATTACAAATGGATCAATGTTTATGGGTTTTGGTCATAAAAGCATTACAGATGCAGAATTTGTCTTTCTGCTTTGAATTTATTCTTAGGTTTGAATTCCTGTTTTTTATGTTAAAATCTCTCAGATTTTACATAGACAGTAACATTTTGGATGCCATTAGTTCTAGAAAGTTGAGTCTATAAGGAAAATGGATCTGTATTAATTTCCAATATTTCTGGAAATAGCCTTAAAGAGGTTAGAGATTGTTTACATTTCAAAGAATATTTCAGTGTAGTTTCTGAAACCCCAGTGTTGACAGTTTCCAGCAAACTGTCAAGAGACGCTTGGTAAAGACGGGTCTCTGGAGCCAGGGGTTGTGGTTATGCTTTAATCTTTGTACTCGGCAGACAGAGGCAGGCAAATCTCTTGAGTTAAAGGCCAGTCTGGGCCACAGAGTGAGTTCCAGGACATCCAGGGCCACATAGGGAAACCCTGTTTCCAGGGGAAAAAAGACAGGTCTCTGTGTAGTTTATGTGCAAGTATTTAAGATTCCGTTTTCTTTACCTAAAAATACAAACATACAAATAGTATCTGGGGAGGGAATCCCATGACAGTAGTGTTTGCCCAGTAGACTGCTAGGAACCTTGCAGTCAGTCCATTCAGTAAACATTTTAGGTCTACGGTGATGTCAGCCAGTATTTGCGTGCAGATCGGTGGCCACTAGTTCCAGGTGGAATGCCACTGCTTCCTTGTTTTAAAGGTTTTTGACTTGAGTGTGAAGTTAGAATAATTGAGTGATAGAAACTGTAGGTCAGCAACTGTAGGTTTAGGGTTGTCTTTAAGGATTGAATAGTACTCACGTTAATAATGATCACTTTGCTTTGGTTTATATAGAACTAACATTTTGCCATTTGGAACTGAAATTAACTACTAAGATCCATGTAAAGTGAGCCAACTAGGTCATACATTTACCTTTCTTCAAGTGTAATCTGTAATTACTGAACTTAATAAGAACACAGAATCATAACTGATAAAGGCTGACAAGATTCTGATCTAGTCTATATTGCTCTTGAGAAATTCCCAGTATGCATGCTGTCATAAGTAGAGGTTGCTTCTAGTATCAATCAAACTAATTAAAGGTCTGTGTTCTTAAACAGTGCCATTTAATAGATAAAGTGTAAACTATAATTTTATATTTTCTAGTAAACGCATTAAAAGCTATAAGAAGAAATAGGTGAAGGTCATTTTAGTACTTTTAATTTACCAGTATATCTAATGTGTTATTTCAGTGTGAAATTGGCACAAAAAATTAAATGGGAGATGTGTTTTGCCCTCTTTTATGTTGTTTATTTTATTACTCAGTTGATATGTATTTTATACTTAATAACACATTTCAGTTTTGGACTGACCACCTTTCAGCTTTCACAGACACATGTACAGTTTTTCTAAAGCTACTTTGTTTTGTTTTTGCCTGAGCCAGCCTCAAGTGCATAGCACTGGGTGGCCAGTACCTGGCCATGTGACCAGCCAAGCCCTGAGCTCAAAAAACATCTACCTGCCCCTGCCCCTGCCCCTGCCCCTGCATGCGGAGATTAAAGGTCTGCTAGAAGTACTTGCAAGAGAGCACTATTGTGTGTCCGTGAACATGGGCCAAAGAATGAGGTGGGGAAAGAATGATAACTTTTTTAAAAATAAAGACAAGACCATTATTTGGGCCAGTTTATGTTACTGACTATTCCAAAAATAGTGTATATTGTCATCATGCCATCTCTTGTGCAGTGTATGGGATACTTCTAATAAATGATACTGATAAAACGACCGGTGACGCATCCTAGTAGTTAGCAATTTCCACACTACTGTATTTCCTTCATGGAAGCAAAATTAGTTCCAGGGACTTAAAGTTTCTGAGTTTTGTGCAGTTAATTTTGAAAAAACCAAGAGACACTTTTTATCTCACTGTACATACAAAGAGTCTTTATAGAAATTTCAAATGCTAAGAGCATCGTCAGCCATGGTTTTGGTGGTAAAACACGCACACAAATCTAAAACACCACCTCTCCCCAAAAAGGTTGCCTTTTAACTAGACCTCTCCAGGCATCTGTATATACACTGGCCACAGCATGCCTTCCTCAGCTACTCTGAGTAGGTGGGGCTGTAGAGGATTTCTCTTTTGGTTAAAGTCATTGCCAAGGCTAGGCCAGTAATACACATGATAATTGAAAGCCAGCCTCCTGAAGGGATCCTCGTTATTTGCAAATCCTGGACTCTTTGGAAGCTCTAAGTGGATGGTGCCCTCAAATGCATGTGCTCCCTGCTTGTTAGGTGCCCATTCCTAAGGACAGTGCTGCTTTGTGGGTTACATTCTTTTTTTTTTTTTGGTTATTTTTTTTCGGAGCTAGGGATGGAACCCAGGGCTAAATCCCCAACCCCCTTGTGGGTTACATTCTTGAGGGAGAAAAGATCATCTGGCTACAGTTTCTAAATATCCTTTATAAAACTACTTTGTTAGAAACAAAGTTCTTATTTAATTTGTCTACTTTTGTTGAGCACTTTATCTTTGTTAGTGTTTTGCATTCTCAAATATAGTTCAGAAATTCTAGGCTATGTAAAGTGTTGATAAAGCATAATGAAAATTCGTGGACATGGAGTTCAACTGCAGTTCTGTGCTGGATGTAAACCAATAATGGAAATACTTTTTATCTGAGATGATTGCCTCTAAATGTCTCTGCTATCTTTTCCCACCTAAGCCCTGAGTGCACTTCATTCTAACAGCAGTGCAGGCCTGCTAGCTTCAACCGTGTCACCAGTTAGTCTCTTGTTTGGTTTTTGCTTTTTGAGACTGTGTCTGTCTATGTAGTCCTGACTGTCCTGGAACTTTTGTTATGTAGACCAGGTGGCCTCAAACTCAGAGAGCCCCCTGCTCTGCTTCCCAAGGGCTGGTAATAAAAGAATGAGCCGCCACATCCGGCCTGCATCACAGAATTTTTGTTTTATGATCTAACAGGAATTGTCTCACAGTATCAGTCATATAATGATGTAATCTTTTTTTCCTTTGAAGTATTATGATGACAAGTTCAATACAGCATGAAGAGTGTCCCAAGTTTGTGCTGTCTTTTATCCTACTTGCAAAATTAAAATACTCCCCATTGGGCACACTGTGCTGTCTTACATATTCAGTACATGGAATTCTGCTTTGATACAATGTTTTACAGTGTTCTGGTCATTGGCCTAGCTTCTTCAAGTGTTCTCTTTGTTAACCAGGAATTTGGTGGGAAATGACACCTTTGCTAGGAGCCTGAGTGAAACCCTTGCTCCATTCCTAGCAGCACTTAAGATGACTTACACATTTCAGATGCTATTATGAGTTAGAGTTAATTTTAGTGTTTTATAGTAATAATTTAATAATTTCTCCACCTTTCACTAGTATGTGTTGATAAATACTTTCAAAACCAGAAAAAAAGAATTATTCTCTCATTGCTGCCTGTGATAACTATTGGAGAGTATATGTGTACATTCATGTGTAACGTCTTGAATTTTATCTGTTAACCTCAAAATTATATAGGGATTGTTACTACTCTGCATTTGTGTAAGAAGAAAATGTCCCTCTAAATTCAGAGAAGTGTATCTGGAATTTTAGTAGCCCCTCTCTTTGACCTGTTTTTATTTCTAATCATTGTGTATGGTCACAGGTGGGGGTGAACACAGAGCTCTTCTGAAATTATTGTGTTTGTCCGACATGTTGCAGCAACATTTACAAAATGAAAGTGGAATCACCTGCCCGCCCGCCCGCGGGTCGGAATGGATTACAGTCCCACCTACTAATAAGGCAGGTGACCTTAAGATCTCTTCTGAGCTGAGTGGAGCAACCTGTGTCTGACAGCACTGTCCTAAAAGTCAGGGCGGGCTGACGCGGGAATCCTGCTGCTGGGGAGCTGATCTTAGTTCACAGACGAGTCTGTCTTCTAAACAGTTTTGGCTTTGGATTCTTTTTTCTGCAGCTGCTGTTAATTTAATCTTTAGAGACCTGGTAAAGGATGTAACGTAACAGAATGCGTTTTCATTTTTACATAACCTTAAAGTACCACAAGTGATGTAAGACAGTTTGGGATCGCAGTTGTCTTGGCTCTGAGTGTCATTGTGACTAGGTGTCCACAAGACGTCACAGTGGCTCATTCAGTACTTAATTAACCCTGCTAAGCCATTTGGAAAGTGGCCAGTTTTTTTTCCTGAATGATGCCTTAGAGTTGACAGCATTTAGAAGGAAAAATAACTTAATAAAATCTAACGCTCATGCTGTAGTGTTCATTCCTACCTATAATCCCTGGTCCCTGCAGTGAGAAGTTCGGATACTTGGTCACAGTTACCCACTGTGTTTGAGTTAAGTGAACTGGCATTTTAACTGAAGTGAAAGGCAAGTTTCTTCTTAACTCTGCCCAGTTGTGAAGAAGTCATTCCTTCCTAGGTGTTTCTGTCCCGGCTTAGAGCATCTGTCACTTAAACCTGTCACTCCAGTGCAAGTTGCCTTACTCTGTTAGCTGCATTCTTCCTGTCAGGTCCGAGCTTGGTTTATGTTTAGATTCTTCTAATATTATTAAATCTTATGTAAAAATGTATGAGGTACTACAAACTTTATGCATAATAAGACTAAGTTATAGCCTATTGTAACCTATAAAACACTTGTTGTAAATTATCTAATTTATTTTTCCATTTATGTACAGTTTCTTATTGTAAATTGAAAAATGTTTGTTGTGCCCTCCTCTGTAAACATTCCCTTAATGCTTAGTTGCATGAAAGAATGTTGGGTTCTACTCCTTTGTACTATGTAGCTGTAAGCTGGGTTTGGGTGTCTACCTTTTCTGTAGTTTCTAACTTTTTTAATTTGTTAATATTCTAAATAAGTGTTAGAATCATGCTTTTTATACCCTACTTTCCAAATAAATCCTCTTCTTTACTACATGTGTCTCTTGCTTATTTCGTCATAGAGGAGCAGTGGCATTTCCACTCTGCTTCAGCATTGGGCTTGAACTGTTAACATAGGAACATAGTAAACTCCACGAAGGTGAGGACATGGTAAAGATTTGTCCACTATAAAGTGTTCAATAAATGAATATGTTTAATGAGCTGACTATAAAGTGTCTGCTGTGTAGGTAATATACCTTCAAAGACACAGATATGATAGCCTTTTATTATTATTAAAATTCTTTTCTGTGCCATGACTGTATATCTGACAGGATGGTCCTGAAATATCTATGATACCTTAGTGACAAAATTTGACAAAATTTATTCTAAACCCAATCTTGATTTTTTTTTCTTTAAAGATTTTATTATTGTGTGTGTGCATGTTTCACCTACATACACATATGTACCATGTGCCTGCTTGGTACCCATGGGGGCCAGAAACTTGGATCCTCTGGAACTGTAAGAGCTGTAAGGCGCTTTTAACACTGAGCTATCTCTCAGCCCATCTTATTTTTAGTAGTCAAAGCCTGTTTGGGAAGAGAAGGAAAAGTTGATGTCATTGCCTTCACTCTGGGTGTATTGGAATGACATCACTCATGTAAAGCAGGACCTTTCTGGTAGAATCCAGTGATCAGGGAGGTAGGAGAATGAGACCTTGACTAGGAGAGGGAGGTAAGCTGCGGTGAAAGTGCTGTATTTGAGGGTGAATTCAGCTCTAGTACAGAGGCTACCTGCAGCTGGAAAGAGCAAGTTCACCGTATACTATAGTGTGATTGCTTTATTCATCATAACCCTGCATCTGGGAAGGAAAGTTGATATCCATGGTTGCTGTGAAAAGTGTGGAGGCAAACTGTGGATTGACATCTCAGTTGAGGGCAGATGTGTATTAGTCACCGTGGTTTGCCACCTGCGGTCTATTGACAGGTCCACACTAAACTTGGTAAATTTCACTTTTAATATTGCTTTAGGGTTTGGATGTCCTAGTCTGTTGGAGGATCCATTTGGTAGAGACACCAACTGTTCAGTCGGTAGCTGTCATACCATGGTACCACCGTTTGTCCTTGTGCACCGTGGGTGTGTCCCAGTAGGCCAGAAGAGGGTATTCCCTTGGGTGGGTCCCCTGGTTAACTGTGAGCTACCCTGTCAATGCTAGGTATCAAACCAAAGACCTCTGCGAGAGCACCCAGCCAGCAGAATCAAACCTCTTAGCTGCTGAGCCATCCCCCCAGCTCCACACTTTCTTCTGACCCTCCCCTAGCTTCCCTGTGCTATCGTTCCCTGTTTAATTTCCAGTCTTCCAGAAGAAAAAGCATCAAGTCACAGAGCAGTTAACGTGTCACAGGGCAGTTAACGTAACCCAGGGAAACGTTTTCAAAGTGCAGGAGGTTTGGGGGCCACTGATTCTAAAAAGTACTTGACAAAAAAATGGGGTAGTGGGGTTGGGGATTTAGCTCAGTGGTAGAGCGCTTGCCTAGCAAGCGCAAGGTCCTGGGTTCGGTCCCCAGCTCCGGAAAAAAGAAAAAAGAAAAAAAAAAAAATGGGGTAGTTTGACAGGTTACATATGTACAGTTTTTACTTAAGGTTACTATTGCTGTGACGAAACACCAAGCCCAAAAGGAGGCTAGGGAGGGAAGTACGCACGCTTTGCTTAAGCTTTTGTTTTACTGTTGGGGAAAGAAGTCCAGGCAGGAGCTGATGGAGAGGATGTGGAAAGCTTACTGGTTTGCACAACCTGTTTTCTTATAGCACCCACACCCAGCCCAGGGTAGTACTACAGGTAATGGACTGGTCCTCCATATCAGTTAGTAATCAGGAAACTGCCCTCCAGGCCTGTCTGCCCACAGCCACTGCCCCTCCCCCCTCTTGTTTGGAGACATCATTTCCTTGTAGTCCTGGCTGTTCAGAAATCTGCCTCTGGGGGTTGGGGATTTAGCTCAGTGGTAGAGCGCTTGCCTAGGAAGCGCAAGGCCCTGGGTTCAGTCCCCAGCTCCGAAAAAAAGAACAACAACAACAAAAAGAAATCTGCCTCTGCCTCCCAAGTCCTGGAATTAAAGGCATGTGTCACCATTACTGGCAGTGAGGCTGGACTGGTGGCAGATGCTGAAAGGATCACAAAGGGTGGACTGCAAAACAAACACGACAATGAGGTCTTTGCACAGTGGCCCTCAGCACCACTGTGAGGACCATGTGGAGGCCTGATAATCTCTTGGTCAAGTATCAGACACAAAGCCTGGAAGAAACCACAGGCCATGAAGTTGGTACACGCCGATGCCAGGACTGGTTTCGATGTGACTCTTGGAGTGGGACTTACTCTCTGAAAGTTAGCAAGTTCCATCTAGTTAAGCTTGGTCCAGACCCTGTAGAAACCATGCTAACTACTCAGAGGCAACCTCTGGCAATGAGTGTTCATGAATGTTCTCCATATTCTCATATTCTTTCATTCTCTCTCTCTCTCTCTCTCTCTCTCTCTCTCTCTCTGTGTGTGTGTGTGTGTGTGTGTGTGTGTGTGTGTGTCCCTCTTCTCTCCTCCCTTTCCCTCTCTCCACCATCTCATCTCACTATATGGCTGACTGTCCTGACCTCAGTCTTTAGATCAGGCCAACCTGGAACTGCTTCCTGAGTGCTAGGATTAAATGCGTACACCACACAGCTTTTTGAGCTCTGCTTCTCTCCTGTCTTGTTGGTCTCATCTTCTGTTGAAAATAAGATGAAAAGATGGAGGGCCTAGGCACAGCACCAACCATGCCCCCAGTTTCCCGATGGACCTGGTCTCCTCAGCCAATTCTCACAGTTCAGAAAGGATGTCATCTTCACGTTCTTACCCGTTTCTAGAAATTCCCACTAAAATGCATTCCCTCTAGTCTGTAAATTGAAAGCTTAGCTCCTGAAGTAACTATATAAAGAGCTTTAAGGAGGGAGTAACAAGCCAAGGAAGTCATGAGGCCGGGGATTGAGTCCTGTAGGAAGAGGAGGAAGAAACACTGAAGAGTTCTCCTTCTGTGAGAAACAGTGAGGTCACCCAACCTTATCAGGGTAGAACCCTCCTCAGAAGCCAGATGTGACACAGGCTACACCTGCACTTGTAGCCTTCAGAACTAATCAAATAGGCCATTGTTTAAGCCACCAGGCCCGTGTGTTATTTAAGGCAAAGCTTGTATTCACTTCTGCTGGGATAGAAACACCATAGCCAACAATGACTACATGCAGGAGTTTGTTTTGGCTTACAGTCCCAGAGGGATGAGGGGGACAGAAGGAGGGATAGGCCTGGCAACAGGTAGCCAGGGCAGGAAGTCCACAAACAAAGCAGAGAGAGCACTACGTGGGTTAAGACTATAAACTCTCAAAGCATCTCAATAGTGGTGCATTTCCAACAAAGTTTGACCATCTCCCCATACAGTGCTTTGGGGGGCATTTATAACTGACACCACCACAAACCCATGGTATCTCCCACTTAGACCCCCAAAACCAAATCAGATGTCAGACAGCTCATTTTTTTCCAAAATCTTCCTTAAAAACCTCCCCCTTGGTGTTAAGGAAGGGGAAAAACCTACATATAACCTCTCTAGCTTCCTGAACTTGTCTTAAAAATTACCAGCTTGAGGGGAGGTACTGCCCCGCCCCTCTACCGGCCTGTCTTACCCCTGATACTCCTACTGTGTATCCGGAGCCCTCGAGCCCTGGAGGGAGAAACTGATTTATGAGCAGAGTCACCTCCCCTTCACTTTTCAGCCAGCGAATGAAGCTCTTCATTATCCCCAACACCCGCTTCTTTGATACTGGTTGTTCCATGAAAGGAGCATCAAGGCTTGGGACCTGTGACATGAGTTATTTTGTCAACATGGCTTGGATAGACAAATACACCATGGCACCCAAACACAAAACCTTTCTGGAAAACCAGCAGATGGTTGGTGGGGTTCCTGGCTCTGAATAAAACTGGTTCCCAGTGTCTCTTGACCTCCAGGATGCCTCTGGATTACCACCCACTGGAGTGAGTCTCGGTTTTCCCTGCCTCCTCCAAAACCAGGCTCCAGCCTCCCTGCTACAATCCTACCCTCTTTACAACCCATGCCTTTCCGTTCTTACCACGCCCTTCCTGTGGCCCACAATCCCCCCGAAATTTGTTGGGATCGCTTTCTCTTTAGTCACAGTGTCTCCCTATGTTTCCCAAGGCAACCTTGATCGCCTAGGTTCAAGTGATTCTGCCTCAGCTTCCCGAGAAACAGACTATGGATCCACAGGGATTCTTCAAAAGATTTTCACGTCATGCCATCCTTAACAGGCTCCGTGTCTAGCATCTTCAGAAGCAGCCTGTGTATCGGCCTGCTGGACCGTTGTCTGGAATGAGGGAGAACCCACTACCAGGGGAACAGCTGAGTTCCCTGCTCTACGCCCTGTGCTGGAGGAAGTGCGCAGCCTGTAAGGAAGACTCAAGAGCTCATCACCCAGGCGGGAGCGGCTCTGAGGCAGGCAGAGCCCAGCAGTCCCTTTCTTTCCCACCATCTGCACTTCTGTGAGACTCCATTTCCAGCCTCCACACCTCACCCCCCAGCCATTCAGTCGTTACCGCGGGAATTGGAGAGAGTGCTTTGTAAAGCAACAGGGCCAGCATAGACACTAGTGAAAATGGCATCAGTTTTGGAGTCTGGACTGATGGGGTTTGATTTCTGCCTGGGATGTGAGCGTTTTGGGTGATAGGAGAAGTCTTGAGTGAGACCTCTCACTGGGAGCCTCAGCTCTCTCAATTGCTGAAGAGGAATAGCTCTAGGACTTGCCCTGGGTTTTAGTGTAGGCGTGAGGATGTATCATTTTATCCTTTTGCTGATCAAGGAGGTACGCGCTGAAGCAAAGTAGACCATGCCAGATCTTTCCCTTGGCACATATTTAAGTGTCTTTTCATTACATTTAAAAATTATATTTGATGTGTAAAATTGTATTATATATGTATATATGTGTGTGTATGTGTATCTATATATGCATATACATATATACATACACACATTGTCTTTGTATTCAGACACACCAGAAAAGAGCATCAAATCCCATTACAGATGGTTGTGGGCCACCATGGGGTTGCTGGGAATTGAACTCAGGACCTCCAGAAGAGCAGTCAGTGCTCTTAACCACTGAGCCATCTCTCCAGCCCCTTCATTACATTTTAAAAGATATTGTATATATGAGCGCGCACACCCAAGTGCCCTGCATGCTTGTAGAGGTCAGAGGACAATCTAAGGGAGTTGGTTCATACCTCTTCCCATGTAGGTTCTAGAGATTGAACTCAGGTCCTCAGGGTTGGCAGACGGTTCCTTTACCTGCTGAACCATCTTGCCAGCCCCACCCTGAGTACATCCTTAAGAAGTCAACCCCCCTCTCCAAATGCCACCTTCCTAGATTACTTGTTGATGACCTTGGCAGTGGGGCTTGTGGGGGCGAGTGGAAGCATTTAAGTTTCACTTGGGGCTCTGGGGCAAGGGTGTTAGGGTGTTTGGTATCCTCAACTCTGTCTTTGCTTGTTCTCCAGCTCAGTTGTGTTTTTGTTTGTTACATAGTTTACTATGTAGTCCAGATTAACCTAAAATTCAAACTTTCTGCTTCAGCCTTCCAGAGTTAGAATGGGTTAGTTCTGAGAGCCAGCATCCAGTGTTACTGAGCCCAGAATTCCCTTTAGAGAGGGCTGAAGACCCTTAGTGATATCACCTTGGGTATGCCAGACCCAGCACCCTATCTGTTTCCCTTCTTTTGCTGTTGCGAAAACTTAGAGCCCAAGGAGAGAGCTCGAGGCCTCAGATCCCTGCTTTTGTGTGCAAGCCAGACAAAAAGGGCAGAGCCAAGACAGCACAAGGGATGCAAAACAGTGGCAACAAGATTCTCCCACCTGTGTAAGTCTGGGCAACTGGCATTCACCTCGCGCCATTGTTTCACACGGAGCATGGAATGGTAACAAAGCCACCTTAGAGCTGAAGAGATGATTTTAATGCCACAATGACTGCAGAAAAATGAAGGGGAAAAACATTGTGGCCGATACTCTGGGTTTGAGTTGGTACACATCTACTTCTTGCATACTCCAGAAGTAGAGGCAGGAGGACTGACGTGACAGCTCAGCCAGGGTCACAAAAAAAGACTATTTTGGAAAAGAAAACACACAGGGAAAAGTCTGGCTTTGAGTCAGGATGAATAGGTCAGCATCCAACAGCCTTCAACAAACAGTACCTCCTCATGTCCCCAGGAGAGATTTAAAGATCACTAGTGGGCTCTCTTTTCCTTGTTCCTGTGATTAGAAGATGTGTGTGTAAAAAATGGGACCCTGTGAGACCAGGCCTGGGGTGACCGGACTAGACACCATTCCCATGTCGTTCCTTAAAGGGGCGCCTATACCTCTGTATTAAGCCACCATGACTGGAGAGTGAACTGGTGCAGCTGCAAAACCCACTCTGGCCTCAACTATACAATTGGGAATCGTTTATTTTATTAAATAGAAAAACAACACAATAGGACAGGCACAAAGACACAGTCTCGTGGCAGTGCGGGGGCACGCTTCCTGGCCCCGGGTTCTGCTGTTGTTACTTGCTGCTGCTCTTGGGGGCGGGCCGATAGACGCCGACGACCACAGCGTGGTCCCTTTCGTAGGGCTCCAGAGTCAGCTGCTCCTGGGGCTTCAGGTTCTCCTGTTGCAGCTTCTTCACCTCTGAAGCAAACACGGCCTCGGCAGACGCTGTGGAGTCGATGCAGTTGGCCTTGATGGAAATGAGGAAGTGGCCTCCGTTGCGCAGAAAGGTGTGGGCGTTAAGCGCCACGATGCGGGACTGATCCGGCTGGGCCACGTCGGCGAAGATCACGTCCACCATTCCGATGAGCATGCGATACTTGAGCGGGTGCCGGGCATCTTCCAATACCGGGATGATGTTGGTGCGCTTCTTGGCCACGTTGACCAGATCGCGGCCGGCGCGGTGGGAGAATTCAACGGCGTAGACCAGGCCGTCGGGCCCGATGATGTCGGAGACGTGAGAGACCGTGGTTCCGGAGGCGGCGCCCAGGTACAGCACTTTGGACTTGGGTTTGATGTGGATCTGGTCCACGCCGCCCAGGATGGCCGCCGCCAGTTTGGAGCGGAAGGGGTTCCACGTGCGGTACTCCTGCTTCTCCCCGTTCTCCATCACGGTGACGCGCTTCTCGCCGTACACCGAGACGCCGGGCACCATGTTCAGCGTGACCAGAGCGTCCTCCGCGCCGCGGTAGATGAACACACCCTCGTGTCGGTGCGGCTCCACCGACACGGTGATGCCCTTCTTGCGCCGGTTCTTGTTTCGGCCTGGACCGCCGCGCCGCTGCCTGTCGCCGCCACCTCCGCCTCCGCCGCCGCCTCCTCCTCCGCCGCCCCCGCCGCCGCCGCGTCCTCGACCCCGGCCGCCGCCGCCGCCGCCGCCGCGCGTGCGTGTCCCGAAGCCGCCTTTGGACCCCGAACCCGTGTCGCCTCCCCTTGCCGCCTCCCTTGCCGCCACCCCAGCCCCAGCCGCCGCGGCCGCCCGCCGGTTTCATGGTCCCCGCAGTTCTCAGGGACGGCTGCGGTGGTCGGGGATCGCGAGGGACCCCCGGGCGGTTGCTGCGCAGTGGGGACAAATTGGTGGCGGCGGCTGCGCGCAGGATTAGCCGCAGCGGGATGCAGGGGACCGCGATGCGCGCATCCCCGGATCCCACGCTTTGACGCGGTGACTTGCGTGATTGCATCACAGCCGTTCTGTAGCCCCTGGAGCCCCCGGAAGCCCCCCTGCTCTACCTGCGCGCAGACGCAGCCTGCTCCCTTGTAACCCTTTGCCTTCTCTCCAGTCTGCTCGTGTTCTTTGTTTTCCCGGGGACTCCGGGTTCTTCCCCTGGATCTCCCAGTGGCCAGCGTCTCTGTGGCAGGGGAGAGGAAGCGCGCATCTGCTCAGTCCTTGTGTTCCTTGCTTTCCCGTGTGGCCGCAGAAAACTTATGTGTAACCGAAATCATATAGCACTTACATCAGCATAAAAGGAAATGGCATCTTTACACACACACACACACACACACACACACACACACACACACACACACACACACACACACACACACACACACACACACACACACACACACACACACACACACACACACACACACACCTGAAGCTTCGTCTTTGCTTAAACCCGCTCCCCCAACCCCAATCCCCTCTTTCAATCAAACCTTGAGGGACGGGAGGAAGCAATGGGCAGCACCACGGACAGAAACCGAGACGGTCGCGGCATAGCGCTAGCGTCCAGTCAGCACCAGGGACAGCTACCTCGAACCTGCCCTGTCTGACCACTATTGGTGGGGTTGGGGCCAACCTGGACTTCTGTGTAGGCGATCTAAGCACATGTCTGACCTCCCTGTTAGTGGAATTAAGTGCCAAGTCCAGAGAGGCGGAATGCAGCTAAGGATCAGAACATGGGTGAAGGAGAGGATATTGAATCCCCAGATGTGCACACTGTTAATCTCCTCTCCTGTCTCACATCCACAGACAACAATGGCAGGCCTGGTTCCCCCTGAGTATTTATAAGGCCTTCTTAATGGGGGGGCACAAGTCTGCATGAGGGTATAGAGAAGGCTGCAGAGGAAGAGATATATCATTCCTGGGATAGCATGGGAAACACTCTTACTACAATTTGAAGAGTGTCCTCCCAAAGGAGTTAGATTTGCTGTCTTGGTTGTGTTTCCTCCAATCAGACCTTGTGGTGACTAGTTTTTCCATCTACTTGACTTGGCCATTGGATGGCCAGATACTTAATCAAATATTACCTTGGGTGTTTCTGGGCAGTTTTTGGATGAGGTTAGCATTTAAATTTTCAAAGCAAAACAGGTTGTCCTGCATTGTGTGTGACAGTTTCATTTAATCAGTTGAAGGCCTGAATAAAATAAAAGGCTGATCTTCCCCAAGGAAGAGAGAATTATGCTACCCAGTAGCATTTGACCTGGAACATTAGTGCTTCTTATCCAACCACGTTTGAAGAAGGATGTTGGTTTTGATGATTTCAGATTTGCCAGCATCCATTTCGCATGAAGAATATATTAGTGTGTTGGTATGTGGCGGGGGTTGGGGGAGGGTTCTCACGGGTCCTGATCGAGGTGATGTCAAGATCACACACAGAGCTAGGAGAATGAGGACAGGGCAGCTAGAGAGGACACATTAAGCAGAGAAACACGTGGGTGATGGAGGTGCAACGGGTGGTCTTAGGAACGGTGTGGAAAGCATCCAAAGAAATGATGTGCTGATAGCCAGGCAATGATGGAGCATATCTTTAATCCCAGCACTCGGGAAGCAGAGTCAGGGGGTCTCTATGAGTTCAAGACCAGCCTAGTCTTAGAAGTCCAGGACAGCCTACATAGAGAAACCCTATCTTGAAAACAAAAAACCAAAAAGAAAAAGAAAAAAATAATGATGTGCTTTTGGCTTTGGGGCTGGGAAGTTAGTTAGTCCACCATTTAATTTGCTCTTCCACTAATGTCGTAAATGGTTTCCGATCATTATGCAGGCTTCAGCAAGCTCCAGGGTGATGCAGTGACCCTGAGGCATGCGAGCCCAGAGGCTGCCTTAATTGTGGTGGTCGTTCAGCCCCACTGCATCTGAAATCAGAAGTGGACCTGAGAATTTGGAATACAGCATTAACAGTGCCTGAGAGAACTCAACCCAAACAACTTATATGCAGCTAATAAGGTTTTTGAAAAAGAATTATAGCCAGTGGTGGGCACACGCCTCTCATCTCAGCGTTTGGGAGACAGAGGCAGGCAGATCCCTGAGTTTAAGGCCAGCCTAGTCTACAGAGTGAGTTTTAGGACAGCCAGGGTTACACAGAGAAACCCTGTCTCAAAAACAAAACCAAAACCAAAACACAAAATATTAATTGGGCTGGAGAGATGGCTCAGTGGTTCAGGGCACTGACTGCTCTTCCAGAGGTCCTCAGTTCAAATCCCAGCAACCACATGGTGGCTCACAACCATCTGTAAAGAGATCCGATGCCCTCTTCTGGTGTATCTGAAGACAGCTACAGTATACTTATATATAATAAATAAATAAATCTTTAAAAAATATTAATGATGATAAAGAGTTAGTTAATGGTTTAGCAACAGTCCTCAACCTGTGGGTTGCAGTCCCCACAGGGCTTGCATACAGATATCCTGCATATTAGTTATTTGCATTATGATTCATAACAGTAGCAAAATTATAGTTATGACGTAGCAGCAAAATAATTTTATGGTTGGGAGGGGGGCTCGCCATAACAGAGGAAACTGGATTAAAGGGTTGTAGCATTCTGCACTAACGGCTAATCCTTTTCCCAGCTAGCCCACTTCTATTTTCGTGTCCTTTGTGTGTGTGGCACAATGAGTTTCATTGCAGTGTTTGCAGGAGCATGGTCATTTCACTAATGGCTACACCACTGTGGGTAGGGGAATGACCTCTGTCCCCTTCATGGAAGTATGTTGGTAGGGCCCAGTCTTGTGCAGGTAATCACAGCTGCTATGAGTTGCAGCACGACAGACTTCCCACTAATGCACCAGTGGGCACACTTCGGCTCGCTGATGACTAATGCTGTCCATAGGCCTTTTCTGCACTGATTGAGGTGATCACGCGTCCCTAAGTCTACTCACATGGTGAAATGCACTGGCTGCTTTGCGTATGTTCAACCAACCTTGCATTCCTAACGAAACAAACGTGTGTCTTCCTAACACATTCTTGAGGTCAATTTTCAAAACTTATTGGAAATTTTTACAACTGTTTTCATTGGGTGGGGGGAGGGGGGACTGGTCTGCAATTGTACCAGATAGTTTCATATCAACTCAACTTAAGCAAGAGTCGTCTCAGAGAAGGAACTTCGATTGAGAAATTGCCTCCATGAAACCAAGCCATAGGCAAACCTGTGAGGGCACTTTGCTAATTAGTGATTGATATCGGAGGGCCCCGCCCACTGTGGGAGGTGCCGCCCCTAGGCTCATAGTCCTGGGTGCTATAAGAAATCAGGGGTTGGGGATTTAGCTCAGTGGTAGAGCGCTTGCCTAGGAAGCGCAAGGCCCTGGGTTCGGTCCCCAGCTCCGAAAAAAAAAAGAACCAAAAAAAAAAAAAAAAAAAAAGAAATCAGGCTGAGCAAGCCAGGAGGCATGGGGAACAAGCCTATGAGTAGTGCTCCTCCACAGCCTCTGCAACAACTCTTGCCTGAGGCTCCTGTCCTATTTGACTTCCGGCCCTGACTTGCTTCCACGAGAAACTGGGATGTGGAAGTGTAAGCAAAATAAAACTTTTCCTCTTCAAGTTGCTTTTGGTCATGGGGTTTCCCCATGGCAATTAAACAAAAAAACCCAACTAGGATGGAAATTGGTAGCAGGTTTGTGGGGTGTTGCTGTGGCAGACGGCATGAGGTTTGGGGGGGGGGTGGAAGAACTTTGGAACTTTGGGTTAGAGAAGCCACTGAACGTTCAAAGCTGGGTGAGCTGTAGTGAGAACGTGAAAGATCAGAGGATATCGCTGAGAGGGAGGCCTGGCTGATAACGTTTCGGAGGGAAGAAAAGTTGACATTTTTGGGGTCGTTTGATATTTCAAATTAAGAACCTGTGATTCTGGTCAGCTGAGGCTGAACGAAAAATCAGCCATGATTAACAAGAGACCAGCACCACTGAAGAGAAATCTTTGTTCTGCTGGGTTGATGAATGCTGGTCAGCTGGCACTGAAGAACCAGCTGCGATCAAAGAGAGACCAGCGTCATTGAAGTGAAATCTGAAAAGTGTTTTCTCAGGGTCAGCCCACGGAAGCTGTACTCTGGGGGCAGACAAGGTTGCTGAACTTGGTAATGGAAGAATCACCCAGGTGGTGTTGGTTTTGAATGCTTGAAGTGGTCATGGAGAGCCCCTGAGTCTTGGTTCTGTGCGGCAGGGCTAGAGTTCCAACGGACAGCACAGAAGAGGTTATTGGTGAAGGCCCTGAAATTTTGGAGATGCCAGTACCATGGGATGAACGCCAAGAACTGTGGCAGCCAGAAGGTGGAGCTGGCCTGAACTCTTAGAAACATAAGCTGGGCTGAGAGATGGCTCAGCGGTTAAGAGCACTGACTGCTCTTCCTAAAGGTCCTGAGTTCAAATCCCAGCAAACACATGGTGGCTCACAACCATCTGTAATGGGATGCTCTCTTCTGAAGTGTCTGAAGAGAACTACAGTGTACTAACATATAAATAAAATAAATAAATCTTAGAGAGAGAGAGAGAGAGAGAGAGAGAGAGAGAGAGAGAGAGAGAGAGAGAGAGAGAGAGAAACATAAGTATGGAGGTGTTGCAGACGGCAGATCCAGAGAGGTGACCCAAGCTCTCTGGAGGAGCCCAGGAAATCGTGAGTGAATGCGAGATTTTTGACATTGATTTATTTACGTGGTTGGAGTTGGTTTTGCTTCGTTCGAAGGAAAAGTTTGGCTTGACAGGGATGTGTTTGTGTGTCAAGTTGACAAGACGTCAATTGTGTCGGATAGTTTTATGTTAACTTGACACAGCTAGAGTCAGCTGAGAGGAAGGACTCTCAATTGAGAAGTTACTTCTGTAAGATCAGAATGTAGGCAGTCTTGTCCGGCTTTTTCCTAATTAGTGATTAATAGGGGAGGGGCCAGCCCATTGTGGGTTATGTCACCCCTGGGCTGGTGGATCTTGGTTCTGTAAGAAAGCAGGCTGAGCAAACCATGAGCAAGCCAGTAAGCAGCACTCTTCATGGTCTCTACATTAGTTCCTGCCTCCAGCTTCCTGCTCTCTGTGACTTCCTGTTCTGTCTTCCCTCAGTGATGGATTGTGATTTGGAAGTGTAAGCCAAAAAACTCTTTTCCTGAGTTGCTTTTGGTCATGGTGTTTCACTGTAGCAGTAGAAACCCTAATTAAGACAATACTTCTCTTCCTTTGTCACAGCCTTGTCTAGGTTTTGTGTCTGGGTGAAACTGCCTTTGCAGAGTGAGTTTGGTCATGCGCCTGATGTGCCTATTTTCATGAAACAGTTTGAGGAAAACTGGTGTTAGCGCCTCTTTAAACCTGCGGTAGAGTTAGGTGTGGTGGAACATGCCTTTAATGTTTGTGCTCAGGAGGCAAAGGCAGGTGGACCTCTCTGAGTTGAGGGGCAGCCTGGTTTACGTAGGAGAACTTGTCTCAAAAACAAACAAAAAACAAAAAGTTTGGTAGAATTTGACATTGAACACATTTGGACCTGGACTTGTCTTTTAAAAATCACACTTATGTACATGTAGTGTGTGTGTGTGTGTGTGTGTGTGTGTCTGTGTGTCTGTGTGTGTCTGTGTGTGTGTGTGTTTCGCAACCTTTTAGTGACTGACTGGTAGTGAGGAATTAAGTCAAATTCGAGATTCCACAGAATGAAGTGATTGCTAGCTGTAATATAGGTGATTACTGCCCAAGACACTTTACTGGACTTCTTGGAAGCTTTTATTCCAAGACAGCTCAGGAGTCAAGGCAGGGACAGAGAAGCAATGAGGAGCAGACAGTGACGTTCTCACCAGCAGCAGACATGCTGGGGGCAGAAGTCTCACAGCTTAAGGAGGCTCAATGCATGCTGTCCTTGAATGTGCTAAATTAAGGGAGGAAGTGTCCTTTGCTAACAGTAGTCCTAGGGCAGGTAGAGGCACTCATATAGGCCTGAGGCAGTGCAGTTCACAAGGCGGGTCAATGTAGAAAAGTCTCAATATATGTATGCGACTTATGTGTACACACTTATGTGCCGCAGCATGCATGCAGAGGTCATAGGTCACCTGTGGGAGCCAGATCTCTTCTCCCTTTTTCTGGATTCTGGGGATTCAACAATCAGGCTCCTCCCCATTTAAACCCTCCCTCTCCCAATATTCCTCCCTCTGCTTTCATGGGAGATGTGTTCTGTCATCGTTTTTACTCCATTTTCTGAAAGTTTTCCTCCCCCGCAGGCCCCTTTCTAGTTCCCTGGCCTTTATATACACCCACTCCTTCATAGATACACACATTAAAAATTAGAATCTAAGGCCTGGAGAGATGGCTCAGCGGTTAAGAGCACTGACTGCTTTTCCTAAAGGTCCTGAGTTCAATTCCTATCAACCACATGGTGGCTCACAACTATCTGTAATGGGATCTGACGTCCTCTTTCTGGTGTGTTTGTAGGAAGTGACAGTGTACTCACATACATAAAATATATAAATAATTCTTTTTTTTAAAGATTTATTTATTTATTACGAATGTTAGTACACTGCCATTTTCTTTTCTTTCTTTTTTTTTTTAAAGATTTATTTATTATATAGAAGTACACTGTAGCTGTCTTCAGACACCAGAAGAGGGCATCAGATCTCCCTACAGATGGTTATGAGCCACCATGTGGTTGCTGGGATTTGAACTCAGGACCTCTGGAAGAGCAGTCAATGCTCTTAACCAATGAGCCATCTCTCCAGCCCCCCTCTGCCATTTTCTTCAGACACACCAGAAGGGGGCAATGGATCCCATTACAGATGGTTGTGAGCCACCATGTGGTTGCTGGGAGTTGAACTCAGGACCTCTGGAAGAGCAGCCAGTGCTCTTAACCACTGAGCCACCTCTCCAGCCCATAAATAATTCTTGAAAAAATTATTAGAATCTGGGATTTGCATATGGGACAGAACATGTAATGTTTGTCTTTCTGAGCCCGGGTTACCTTATTATAGTAGCTTCCAATTCCATCCATTTCCCTGCAGGTTTTATTCTTCTTTATGGCTAAATAAAATTTCATCATGTGCTTTGCCACATTTTCTTTATCCATTCAACATCTGGGCTGGTTCTGTTTCCTTGTTATTGTGACTAGAGCAGCAATAAACATGGATGAGCGAGAATCTCTGTGTCAGAAAGAAGTCCTCTGGGTACATGCCCTGGAACCCTGATCACAGTAGATGGACCGTCTGTCTTCCTTCCCTTCCCTCCCCTTCCATTCTATTCCCTTCCCCTCCCTTCCTTTCCCTTCCCCTCCCTTCCTTTTCCTTTCCTTCCCTTCCCTTCCCTTCCCTTCCTTTCCCTTTCCTCTTTCCCTTCCCTGCCCTTCCCTGTCCTGCCCTGCCCTGCCCTGTCCTTATTTTTCTTCTTTTGGTTTTTCGAGAAAGACGTTCTGTCTTGAAAAGAAACAGTCGTGGCTGTCCTGGAACTTGCTCAGTAGACTAGGCTGGCCTTGAACTCAGAGATCTGCCTGTCACTGAAGGCATACACCACCGTCCCCAGCAACAGATGCTCTTCAAGATGGTGCTTTGCTTCTGCTGTCCAAGTGAGAATGTGACAAAGTGGGATTTCTTTCTACCACTAATCTAACCTGTCTCACCAAAACCTGTGCCTGGATTTGAGGCTCACCAGGGCTGTGGCTTGTTCTAGGGTAGGATTGTCCAGGTTTCCTGCGGCACCCTATTGGATATAGTTTTAACATCCACTGCCCCTACCAGGGAATTTCTGGTCTGAGGCTAGCTTCTCTGTATGGTGGGGCCTCTTTGTTCCTGTTCTTTCAATATTCTTTCTTCATGGGTTTCTGCTTCTTTTTATTTTTTTTTCAAGAATTATTTATTTTATCTGAATACACTGTAGCTGTCTTCAGACACAGCAGAAGAGGGCATTGAATCTCTTTACAGATGATTGTGAGCCACCATGTGGTTGCTGGGAATTGACCTCAGGACCTCTGGAAGAGCAGTCAGCGCTCTTAACCACTGAGCCATCTCTCCAGCTCAACAGCTCAGTATTACAGTGTGATCAGTCACCTAGGCTGATTCTTCCAGCCAAGTTTTCCTGCTAGTGCCATGGTGGTGCCCCCTGCTCCTGTCTTGAGCCTCTCAGTAACTTGTTCCTGACTGCTGTGAGCCTCATCCTTAATGACGTTCAGAACATCAGATCCTTCCCAGGTTTCCGGCTGATGTTACCCCAGGTGCGTGAGAGAAGTCACTGAGATGCAGAAATCAAAACAGCACTGTTTGACCCTGGCATACAGGAATGAATGAATGAATGAATGAATGAATGAATGAATGGGTGAATGAATGAATGGGTGAATGAATGAATGAAAGAAAAACCTTATCTGTTTTGTACCTTCAGTGAGGTTCTTAAGTGAGCAGGTGCATTGTCAGTGAGCAGTTAATATTGACTGAAAGCAGCCATTTTTCCTGAGCGGTAGGTCTACAAGCTGAGCTTAAAAGAGCCAGCAACCCTTGCTGTAAACAAATGTGCGGTATCTAGGCCTCACTCCTTCTACTCATTACAAAGAGGCCCTTGGGTTTTTAGAATGGTAAATGAACAGTGGCTTAAACCTAAGGTCCCCAGGCATGCTAGCCCCTGTCAAGAGTTAGTCTGTCTTTTGAGGGCATTGCTGACTTTTCTTCTGTGAAACACCAAGGCCATTTCTTTTTCTTTACATATGAATGTTTTGCCTGCTTGTGTCTGTGTTCTTGATGCCAAGAGAGGCTATCAGATGCTCAGAGACTAGTTATAGCCTGTTGTGAGCTGTTGTGAGTTGTGGGTGTTGGCAATCCAATCCCAGACCTCTGGAAGAGCTGCCAATGCTCCTGACTGCTGAGCCATCTCTCCAGTCCCCTGAGGGTGTGGTATGGGTGTTGGGAGCCGCTGTGGTTCTGCAGCGCTGCCATTTTCTCCCTCACGGTGTCAAGGCAACTTTGCACACCAGGCCAGAAGGATGAAGCCAGTCTGCAATGAGTAGGGTCTGCAGGATCCTGTGTGGCTGGGGTGGGTGGTGGGGAAGGCCTTCACTGAGGATTGTAAATGAAACAGCTCTTAGAAGATCTTAGCTTGTGAGTACCTTTATTTGGGGTGAACTTGTATGTACGCATACACTTCATTTTTGGGGTGGGTAAGGGCTTTAGATGAGTCTTTTAGAATGGGAAGGAGTGACTGTGAGGTCATGGGCTAGAGTTTAAGGCTCTGTGAATGCCTCATTTGTATGGAGGCATTTGAAGAATCCCAGGTACTTGCCATGCAGGTTCTTATCAGGGAAAGCGGAGGCTGAACTTGTAGGTTTGCCAAGCACTACTTGACCTTCCCCAGGTAGAAGGTGTGGGGGATTGGGCTCCCTAGGCAAGGTCAGAGGTGGGGGAAGCCCTGCTGGTAAAGGGAGTCCTCCATTTTGCACCAAGCTCAGAGGAGCCATCTGGACACAGTAGACCGTGACCTTAACTAGCAGCAGGGTTTCTGCACATAAGGCTACTTCGTGTACATCAAAGCCAAGCGTGGCTGGGAATGGTAGTGAAAGTTTATCATGGAAATTGGGAGATCGCAAGGACGGATAGCAGTTCAGGGCCACCCCTGGCTATTGGAAAGCTCATCCTGAGCAGAGGTGCTGTGATGTGCCCAGCTGACTGTCCTCAGCAGCTCTCTCCGCTGCGCCTGCGCACGGCAGACCTCACCTCACACTCTGGGGTTGGCGGCTTTCTTGTAACATGGTGTACTAGCATTGCATCTTTTTCTGTAGCTTCCTTCTTGGAATTAAGGGAGTGAGGGCCTGCTCCGTGTTAGGCTTGGGATGGCTGCTTTGAGATGCTTGTGCTTCCTGTCCATTTCTGTGTACAATGGAGCTAGCAAGAACGTTTCCTGTGCACTTAAAGCATGACTACTTGGAATGAACCTTCTCCCCAAGTGTGAACAGTTCTAGCAGTTGCTTTAAAGTGTGAGACGTGTGACTCTAACTTGAACAAGTAGAGGCCACGATGGACTGCTAACTGCAGTATTGACTAATGTCAATACTGTTTTTAGGAATAGCGAGGCCTGGGAAAATTCTCACAGATGCGGGGTTAAAGTGTGCTGGCTTGCAGGGCAGAGAAAGTACCCAGCTGATTTCCTCCTCAGCTCACACCCCAGAAGGAATGCCCTTCTCAAAAAATGCCGTCTCTTCAGAAACAAAAACCATTTCAAACCGAATGTCCCTCCCTTCTACTTCCTGTGTGCCTCTGTCTTCCTGACTCTCTATGGTCTTTTCTTATGTCCACTTCCTGCCAACTGGTTGCTTGTTCCACCTCTTGACCTATGGTTGACTTTATTTTCGGTCTTTTCTTAGTATCTGCAATATTCAAGCAGAAAGATCTTGGATTAAAGGTCTGTGCTATGGCTGAGCTACACAACTAAAAACAGGTTTTTCTAGTAATACAATCTCGGGGTTCAGAGTGTGATCAAATATCTTGCAACAAGCTGGTCTGTGGTGGAGCCGTCAGAACAGACTGATGACCCAGGGATGGCTTCTTAGACTAGACTGGAGGTAACCCGGGCAACCTTGGTTCTGCTGCCGATGTTGCCTTTATTGAAATGGAGTCTGAGGGTGAGCCACGCTTAGTTTTTAGTGTTGGGTTCAGAACAATCTGGAACAATGTACTGAGCTCTGTGGGGCCTCAGCTCTGTAACCTGTAAGACTGGTAAGTTTCAACCAGAGTGGGAGTGGAGAGGACCATGACCTTCTTAGAGCTCAGTAGGCTGGGATCCTGGCCAAACCACGCTCTCTCCAACCAATACCTGCGTCTGCTTACGGAAGTCATTTTCTTTTCAGAATCTATTCTGTTAGAGACAAAGAACATATTTCACATAGTTATGAAAATTCTTTACTATTTGTGTCCACATGATTGTTGAAAAAGCGAACAGTAGTAACGTCTACTTTGGTAAAAACAGTCCCCGATCTCGGGGCTACATCCTCTGGACGGGCTTTATTCCCAGTATATCGAAGCCTTTGGCCATGACAGCAGCTGCGGCTTCACACAGGAGCATCCGCCACATGTTCACCTTCAGCACTTTCCCTGGTGAGACAGACAGACATCAACTCAATCCTCAGATCCAAAGTCATCAAATTACTGGTTGTTTTCCTGAAAGCAACCTATAGGCATCATGGGGGCCCTAACTAAGATCATCTACTACTACAAAGACAGAACGTTTATGGCTACATTTCTCCGTTAAACTGGCCGTGCTTGCTTTCCTAAGGCCCTATGTGAAGAGACTGTATACCACGCTGGTGATGGACACCCGCCCTGTTAACATAAGGACATCAACCATAGTGGGTGTTTCCACAGCAACAGCACTCAGACTCAGTGTCTGCACTACAAGCATCCTACTGGAGTGCCCTTCTCATTCATTTCCCAAGAACTGTCCAAGGATAGAGAAACAAGCGGAACGGGCACAGTTCTGCTTCTGCTCTGATCGGCCCCACTTCAAACTGTGTCACACGTGCTACAGCTTGCTATGGAATTCCTTGGTTTCTGCACACATGACCTGCTGGCACCCCTCCCCAAGACGACAGTGGACGAGACTCTTACCGGTTTGCCGATCTTTCTCCACACAGTAGCAGCTGTCATAGAACTCTGTGAAAGTGGTTGCCAGCTCATAAATGTAATCACAGAGAGTGTGGAGAAACAGGTCATCTAAGATCTTCTGTAGGATCTCGGGGAACCGTAAAATGCACCGTCCCAGTTTCCACTCCTTCTCGTGGTCCAAAATGATCTTGGTTTCCCGAGCTGCTTTCTGCAGCATTTCCTCATCGATATTGGCCAGGCGCGCAATGGACCTGAAATACCAGGTAAGCACCCCCCGGTCAGGCACAGGCTCTTCTCACACAATCTAGTATGACTGACTGGAAAATACCAGCAATTAAAATAGACTATCAGCCCAGTGTGATGGAGCCGACCTGTAACCCCAGCACTTGGAAGAGAGGACCACAGTCAGAAGCTCTCCTGGGACACACACATACATGCATATCAAGACCCGGCTCAAAAACCGGAACAATAAAGACACCATTGTGGAACCATCATCCCGATTCCTCACATACGGTCTGAGCAGTCACCTGATTCTGGTGAAGGCGTACAGTAGGTAGGCAGCTGTGTTCCCTCTGTCGTCCAGCATCTTGTCAAAGGAGAAGATGTAGTCATTCAGGCGATTATGAGAAAGGTCGGCGTATTTGATGCAGCCATATGCAACGGATGTCTGAGCTGCCTTCAACTCCTCTTCAGTTAAGACCTTTGGGAAAACAAATACTTAGCTGGTCCCGGGGTCTCACAAGTAGGAGACCGAGTCCACAACACTGGTTAGTACCTACTTCATGCTATTTCTGGGGTGGAAGATTTCTTATTAACACATGGGAGGTGGAGATGGGAGGATTTCTGCATGTCCCAGACCAGCAGGGCTACAGAGGCCCTGTCTAAAGGCATGCAAACCCCCAAGGATTTCTGACTGACTATATCATATCCTGGCTTGTGGCAGATTTACTCTTCACTGAGACACTTACTTGTAAAAGGTTGTAAAGCAGGCCATCAAAGTTGGGAGGATAAAGTGGAGTAACTCTACAGAAATTAAGCTAGAACTGACCCGGAACCTTCTTTGCAGACCGAGGTAGCCAGACAGGCTGGGCTGTGTCAGTCCTCCTTACCTGTCCTCGGCAAGCTCACTACTGACCCTGCCAGGTAAGAAGTGCTCACTGGTGCAACAGCAGCATGACTGCTGTGGGCAAACAAGGGCTGTCTGCTTGGACCTGAGGAGGCTCGCTCCACACGGTGCTGGATGCTGCGGCCAGGCCACAGTCTTAAAGCAGCAGCCGTGGGCACTGTTTTGCTAAATGGACATGCTGTGGCCATCCCGTTACCTTCTACATACTGGTTTGTGCCCATACATGAGTGTTGTTGGCTTTGGTCAGAAAAGCCTCTTTTCAAAGTCTGCCAGTTACAGCAGAGACTGAGTAACGCTCAGGATGCACCCCGCTCCTTATGAGCTCAGGAAGAGAAAGGCTTACAAGGCCCCTCCAGGCCCAGGAGCTACCGGCAATTAACAGTTGCTGGGGGTGGTGGTGGTGGTGCAGCCACTGCTGACTTGCTATGCTCCTAGCAAGTAACCCTAATCCACTGGTTCAATCCCCACAAAAGATGATTCAAGATAATCCATAAACTCCATCTACACATTTCTGAGCTTGTTCAACAGATAATGTAATTTTAGAATTAAAATGTTTCCCATCCACATCAATTTAGTCAAACCAAAGTAGCAAACAACTGTGTACTAAATTCAGTCACTTGGAGTCCTATTATCAGGGGGTGGGGGTTGGAGACAGCAGCACGTGGGTCCAACCCTGCTAGTGGGAGCTGGGTCACGAGAGAGGCCTTTCCCAACCTGGCAACAATGTAGATTTTAAAGCTGTAGCGCTCTCAACATATGATACAGGCTGCACCTTGGGCCTGTGGTTAAGATCCTGTAAGGAACTCTAATCAAGCTGGCTTACAGATAAATAAGCACGAGCACACCCTGAAACTATTACAGCAATTGTGCAAATGTTTCTGTAGCTCACGTACTTAGTAAATGACATGTGACATGTTGGTTTTAAGTTAATTGATAAAATAACAGGTTGCCTGGGGGCCCTGGCCAGGCAGGTTTACACTTATGAGATACTTAAGATCATGAAATTACACATTTTACCTACTATGCAGATGACAGTGTAATGTTATGTGTGTCCATTAAGTGGCACAATGTAATTTCTAGGGCATTTTATTTCTCAAGAAAATAACTTTAAATGATACCTATTCATAACTAATTGACATATGATAGCTAAAAAATAAATGAGGTGACATGCAAATCTGCTAACTGTTTAAACAAGTAATTTAAAGGCTAAGGAAGCTTCACAAACTTAGGGCCAGCTTGGCCGGCACAGCAACGCAAAAAACAGTACCCAAAACAAAGCAAGGCAGCACACAGACCTATACTCCAACGGAGAAGAATGTGTACAGTGCAGATTGCTTATCAGACAGGGTCGCAGGTAACTCAGGCTCTCCCGAAAGAGTCATGTGACCTTGACCCCCTGGTCCTTCTGCCTCCAGCGGCTAAAAGCTGGTACTGCAGGTATGTGCCTTGCAATGGGGATCATACCTAGCCAGGGTCACTCATGCCACATCCCAAGAGTATTCTTTAAACAGTGTTTCTAAGAAAGGAATAAAAGCCAGGTGGAGAGGGGCTGGTGTGAGAAAGGATTTCACACGGTAGAAAGGAATTATCCTTAAGTTGACGGGATAGTTTGACAATATGAGGAAAGAAACAGTAAACCAAAATCCTGAGCAAGCTCTAAGGGATCAGAACAACCTGGATACGGCATGGAAAGGACGCATCACCCACACCCAGTTCTTGACATCTAGTCTTGCTATGTAGTTTTGGAACTCAGAACCAGGCTGGCCTTGCACTTCTGCAATCCTCCTGCTTCTGCCTCCCACAATTGCAGGTCTTGTGCCACCATGACTGATCTTTTTTTTTTTCTTTTCTTTTCTTTTTTTCAGAGTTGGGGACTGAACCCAAGGCCTTGCGTTTGCAAGTGCTCTACCACTGAGCTAAATCCCCAACCCCATGACTGATCTTAAATACTGGTCTTCTTAATTCTAAAAATGTTTTCTATTTTTGAGGCAGGGTCATCCTATGTAGTTCAGGCTGGCCTGAAGTCTGCTCTTTTCTCAGCCTCCTCAGCAGCTGCTGGGATCACCAGCCTATGCTACACAGACACTCTGCTAAAATGGTACCACCATTCATTCATTTCTCACCCCCTCTCCAAGACAGGGTTTCTCTGTGTATCCTTGGCTGTTCCGGAATTCCATCTGTAGATGAGGCTGTCCTTGAACTCAGAGATTGCCTACCTCTGCCTCTGTTGTGCTGGGATTAAAGCCATTGCCCGGCGGCTGTACCACTGTTTACATACTGAGTAAGTTCTACACTCACACTGGCTGGGAAAGAGCATCACTCTGAGTTCACAGCCAGCTTGGGCTACAAAGTAAGCTCCTCCCTCAGAAGACAGACTATGTATGCCTGGCTTCAAGGGTTCCAGCTTTAGTGACACTAGCTTTCCATCTACAAGAATGTCTATGTAACTGTCACTGTCCCTTTTCTGTTACACTTACAATTCACTTGACAAATTGGCCTGACCAGGTCACAGTGAGACCCCATCCCACCCTCCCTGACCAAGCAGAACTCTGAAATGCTCTTGTGTGAAGAAAGGTCTTACCACTGCCCAGATTGGTTTTGAACTCTTACACCCAAGTGACTGTAACACTTCCATCTCCTGAGCATTGAGACTGCTGGTTTATATACCACACTGGTACACACACCACACTGGCTTTCTTACTGTTTCTGAAGGTTTGTTTACATTATCTGTCTGTACCATATCCTAAATCACCTCCAATCCAAAGTTTCACAGGACCAGTAAAGGTCTAAGTTGGTCAACACAATGAAAACCTAGAGGCCACCAGTCTCAGGCCAACTTGTGCAAAACAGGAACATGCCAGACTCTGGCATCTGGGGAGGAACTTTTGGCGACACTCACAATGTACTTTCAATATTTTCTTAAGTCAATGGGGTTCTGCTAGCTACGTGCTCAGCTGTGTCGGAGACCCTCCTTCTGGTGAAGCATGAATTTGGACACAGAATATCCAAAGGCATGGAACTCAGTACAGAGAGCTGCCTGGAGTCTGCTGTGCAGCGTCTTGTGGAGAACCACTGACAGAATTCACATTCTATAGGGAACTAACCCTTAGCAGGTCCTGTCTCTAAACCCTCACCTACAGGAAAGAACCTAATTGTCTGAAACCAAGAAAAACACGGAATTACATGACATCTGCAGAAACATTTAGAATACCTGTAAAGTGGAAGATTAGTAGTTCAAGGTTGGCCTCAGATATATATATGGCGAGTTAATAAAAATACAAAAGAGCTTCATAGTAACTTAAGCTTGCCTGCCACAAAACTGTGACACTATGAAAGAAACTGAAGACACTGCATGTTTACTGATTATAAGAATCAGTATTATTAAAATTCATTGTAGCTGCAGTAGCCGTAAGGCCAGAACTTGGGAAACAGGCTGAACACTGAGATCAAGATCCATCTGGGCTGGCTCTAAAGGGAGACCCTGCTACAAAACCTCAACATATCCATGCTACTTAAAACCATCCTGAGAGCAGGGGGTGTAGTGGAGAGAGGATCTGGAGGGACATTTTTTAGTGAAAATGAAAAGTTCTGAGATAGAAGGGCTCTTGAATGTTTTCACCATAAACTAACAGCAGTGTTAGACGTTTAACTTATACATGCCATAAAACCACTCTAGGAGCGAGGTAGGCATGGCGGCACACACCGTAATCCCAGCATCTGGGAGGGAGGGGTAGGCATATCAGGAGTTGAAGGTAACCCTGGCTGTATGGGGAGTCTGAGACCTCCTTGGGCTACTCGAGATTCTACCTCACAACAAAAGTCACACGGCTTTTGTCCTCCCATAAAGTACAATTTCTAAGTGTTCAAATTAAACAGAAGCAGAACCACAGCCATACTAACAAAGGGGAAGCAGCGCTCTGTAACAACCAGGAATGCCTTGGCCCCCAAATACGACTCAGGGCAAATGTGCCGATAGATAGCCGTGTCCTACCTTGTCTCTCTCTTTCTCCTTCAGCTTGTCCATGGACCGTCTCAGTCCTTCTTCCAGCAGGTCCATGAGGCGCACAGTTTCACCTGAACGTGTTTTAAATTTCTTCCTAAAAGAAGTTTAAAGACAAAAAATTCTGAGTTAGATTTTTCAATTTAAAAATCCTTGAAAATGAGGGTTTGAGAGATCGACAGAAAGCTGCCTGGAGTTATCTTGGCAATGTGGTCAAGATGACTACCAGGAAACTGCTTCCCAATGTGTCTCACCTCACAGCGTCCTGCCCTGCCTGCCCCGCATCTGAACTCTGTCCTTAACTTCCCTTTACTGGTGAAAATTTGTATGCATCCTACAGGGTGGGAGACGGCTCAGCACTGAGGAACACCGGCTGCTTCCAGAGGACTCGGGTTCAGTCACCAACCCCGTGTGTGGCAGCACACGACTGCCTGACATCCTACGCAGGATTTCACGGGTACCGCACAGGCACATGCAAATGAAAAATCTAACTAGCTCACTGTCCTGGAATACAGGATGTCGCTTAAATGTTCTGCTTTTTCAGAAAAGTTACTAAAAACCAAACCCACCACACTTGCTTCTTCACTCGGCAGGCCAGCAGGTTCTTTACTGGACTAATATAACTAAACACTGCCTGGCAGACAGCAAGCCAGCCATATTAATACAGAAACGTTTTGTGCCTGGGTGTTGAATATAAACATCTGACTATATTTACCTCTGTATTTCAAAAAAGGAGGGAAATGATTGAAAGAAAGAAAGCAACAGAGTGGACATCATTAACTACAGGCTTGCTAATCTTTATAAAATGAAAGCAGTGAATCTTAATGCAACTGGGATCTCAATGACTCACACTTTGCCTACACTGCCACGCAACCTGGGTGAGACCAAGCCCAGCCTGGGTGGAGGAGGCGCAAACCCTTCTGTAATTTAACTGCGGTTGCCCGCAACATATTGTCCTTGTGGGAGAGCTAAGTCATGGGGAGAGTGGTTTAGCCACATTACACAGCATGGTAGAGACCTCTCCTCTCCTTTTTAGTTCTATTTCAGGAATGCTGGGACACGGCCACTTACTTGTCTTCTCCTAGGACCACACCAAATCCAACGTGGGCCACTCGAGTAACTTTAGGGTCATACCAACCAATCATTTGAGCAGCGGCAAATATTGTCTGGAAGTGTGTAGCCTACAAAGAGTAGAAACAGAATGATGCTTGTTAGGCCACTAATAAAAAAAGATGCCGGGCTTCTGTGCTCAGTGACCACACGACAATCTTGTTAGGCGAGTGTTATCATAAAAGTTCTATTCCCCAGATGTGGCCACCAAGGAGCAAGAACAACAATAACAGTTTCTACATTCAGGTCTTAAAAGAGGCCAGGCAGGTACACTGATCACACCTGTGATCTCCGTGCCTCAGAACCTGAGAATCAAGAGTCGTAGGTCACATTCAGCATATGTAGCCAGTGCTGAGGCCAGCCTAGGTACATGTCTATATGAGACCATGTCTCAGCTTTAACAAGAAGTAGAGGCACCTCAGTGCCAGGACACTGGCCTACCACATGCAAAATGCAGGATGCTTGCTCACGGAGCAAACACAGCACAGGGCGGATAGCTCTATTTTCATCTAGAAAGGTGGGATTTCAAGTATGAGGTCAAATGGGCTACATGACATCTTATTTCACAACAAAAGTCACATGGCTTTTGTACTTCTGTAAGGTACAGCTTCTATGTCAGTATCTGTAACTGGGCTCTAGACAAATCTGCTAACTTACTTGTCCATTGTCCACCACATAAATAATCTTATTTGCTTTTTCTTCAAATAGCCTCTGTTTGATGGCAGCCAGGTCAGAGGTGTCGTAAGTGTAGCCCCCATCTGATTTCACTATTGTTAATGGTACAGAACACCCAGGCACGAACACAATTTTCCTGCCATCATCCACCTGCACAAACCCTAGCAACAAAGAAACAACAAACCAAAACAAATGAACCTTCATTAATAATGGGAAAAGAGCCCTCCTGCAACCAGAATCCTACTTTGTTCTAGGATGACATAAATACTTGGTCATTCTATGAATATTTTGCTTTTTTTTTTTTCTTCTTTTTTTCGGAGCTGGGGACTGAACCCAGGGCCTTGTGCTTTCTAGGCAAGCGCTCTACCCCTGAGCTAAATCCCCAACCCCGAATTTTTTGCTTTTTAACAATTAAGTTTATACTTTTTGTGTGTGAGAGAATGTGGGTAGTCGAGGCACTACACTGTGAACGTGGAGGTCAGATGACACCTTTTGGGGGCTGATATTCTTTCTACTGCATGGGTCCCAGGGACTGAACTCCGGCCACCAGGTTTGCTAGCTCTAACCAGCAGGACCATCTCACCGGCCCTCTGAGCATCTTAACAGACAATTGTGATTGTCCCCACATGACCTACTACTATAAATCTTGGGAAATGGCTATGGCCCAGGCTGACTTCAGGGCACAAGTCAAATAGGAGGGCAAGAGTCTGCACTCACACTACATCTGGCTAAACTCTAACACAACACCTCAATGGAAGAACCATCCAGCAGGCGAAATATCAACATTTGTGCTTTGCTTTCTTTCTGGGTAGAGCCATAACTTTCCTCTGAAAGGAACGTAAGGGTTCAATCAATGCTGGGGTGGGAGTGTTTATCATCTTGGTCTACATATTTAATTCAAAGCCAGCCAGGGCTGCAAAGCAAGACCGTGTATCTAATATGCACAAGGAGTTCATCCTTGACGGAGTAATGCGAGTTTTAGCCTAGGGACATGCTCTTTCAGGGACAGAGTGGTAGCTGAAATTATGTAAAAGTGTACAGACAGAATAAAGTATCTCCCGTATTTAACACCTCTGCCCGCTGAAGCCGTGGGATGAGCTTATGGTTGTCACAATTATTATAAAATCTTTCATCTCTACTTTTGACAACTTCTAAGTTCCAGTCATGTAAGTTTAAAAAGGGAAATGCCTACCTTTATCTTCAAATTCCTTTACAATATCCTTCATCCTATCTTGATAGAAGGATTCTCCTCTTTCTATCAAAGTGATGTCCAGTGCATCATAGATTTTATTAAACTCTAGAAAATACACCGAATTCAGTAAATGAACAAACATTTAAGCAAAAGGGGGAAAACACAACATTCAGAAAAGTTGTTATCTGAAACAGCAAAAAATTAATTACACTGAGTATGAACAATACAGAAGGCAGAGGCAGACTGATCTTAGAGGCCAGTGTGGGCTACACAGTGAGTTCCAGGACGTCAGGGCTATGCAGAGACTCTGTAAGGGGGGTGGGGTGGGGTGGGGTGCAGTATTAAACTACAACACTTTAATGCCTTAAAACCTAGGCTGCAAAGCAATCAATTATCTCCTTGTAAAATACCTCTGGCTACTTTCATTTATTTACCTTTCAAAGTGACCTTTTGTCAAGCCAAACATGGTGGCAAATGCCTGTAATCTCAACATATGAGAGGCAGAGGCACACAGCTCTTGTTTCAAAAACAAAGGAAAAATAAGGGTGAAATTAACAGTGAATTCCATGAAAGATTTGATTTGATCCTTGGAACCCATGTAAAAACCTGGACGTGTGGGCTGGAGAAATGGCTTGGCAATTAAAAGTGTACACTAGACCTAAAGTCGGTTCCCAGGAGGCTCCAAAGACCTAACACTCCAGTTCCAAGGGCTCCAGCAGCCTCCCCTGGTCACTACATCAATGTGCAGAAACACACGTGTAACTAAAACAGACTCTGCAGAGGTTCACTTGTCCTCTGAGCTCCATGCGGGCTGTGTGTGGCATACACAGGCCTGCACTTACACTATTAATTTAGAAAGGTATATGGGAAGTTTGAGGAACAGGCAAAGGAAACTCACCTTCCCTGGACACATCACAGATGAGATTCCAGGCTTTCATGATATCTGGGTTTTTACTCTGCAGCAAAACGACACACTGATAGGCTCGCTTCTTAAACTCCTCCTCGGCATCAAACCTCTTCTTAGATTCCTGTTTTAAAAAAAATATGATCTAAATCTGTAGTTCTAGATGAAGAATGTATTCACTGCCGTTATGTACCACACCACAAAAAATAGACAACGGAGAACACCACAAGTAGTCTACACCAAAGCCAAGAGTGCTGTGCACGTCCCCGAAAAGGAAAGCAAGCAAACCAGCCACTGTAGGTGGGCGTGGTGGTGCACACTTTTAATCCCAGCACCAAGGAGGTAGAGGCAGGTGGATGTCTTGGAGTTCGAGACCAGTTTGGTCTATGCAGTGAGTTTCAGACCAGTTAGAAACACAGAGACACCCTGTCTCCAAAACCAAAACCCAACCCAATCCAACCAACAGGAAAACATCCCTGGAGTTCAGAAGTCAGATAGGGCTGACCTGGAGAGACAGCTCAGTGGATACAGAGCCTGTCCTGAAAGTGTGAGACCCAGAGTTTGGTCTCCAGAACCCAAGCTAAGCCAGACAGCCCCGACAGTGTTCTATAATTTGTAATTCTGTAGAGATGGGAGCCTCTGGGGAAACTGGCTACCCTAGATAAAATTGGTGAGCTCCAGGGTCAACAAGAGACCTTATCTTAATAAACAGTGATCCAGGAAGATACCAGATGTTAACTCAAGCCTACATACACACACACAAGCTGACACAGTAGTTCCTGCTTATAATCTTAGCAGTTCAGGTAGAGAAAGGATGATCTTGAGTTCAAGGTCACCCTCAGCTTCATAGCAGTTAAAGTCAACCAGAATTCCACAAGGTCATTTCAACAAACAAACCCAGAACCATAAAGAACACACAACCCCCCCCCCAAAGCCATGCCCCCCAATTGTTGAAGTGAATTGAGATACAGCTCACTGTTAAAAGGGTGGCCTAGCATAAGAAGCATTGGTTTGGACCCAAGCCCTAGAGGACAGGAGAATACAAACAAAAACCAAAAAACAGATTAACATGACACACAGCATGCTAATTCATAAGTAATTAAATGTAACTCTTCTTTCTTTTCTAGTTTTCAAGACAGTGTTTCTTTGTGTTCCCTGGCTGTCCTGACTACCACCACCTGGCTTAAAATTAATTTTTTCTTAAAAAACACACAACTTTTACATTTTCTTAAAAATACACAAGCATGATGGCTTCTACTTGTAACCCTAACACTCTGGAGAAGTCAGAGTGCCAAGTTTACAGGGCAGCCTGGTCTACAAACTGTCCCCAAATCAAAACCAAACCACGAAACCCTTCAGTCTTAATTGCACATGCTTTCTCACTTCAGGGTATTTCCCTGGCATTTCTTTGCAAATGCATCTTTCAAGAACAACTAGGGGGCTGGAGAGATGGCTCAGCGATTGAGAGCACTGACTGTTCTTCCAGAGGTCCTGAGTTCAATTCCCAGCAACCACATGGTGGCTCACAACTGTCTGTAATGGGATCTGATGCCCTCTTCTGGTGTGTCTGAGGACAGCTACAGTGTACTTGTACATGATAAATAAATAAATCTTTAAAAAAAAAAAAAAAAAGAACAACTAGGGCTGGTAAGATGGTTTAGTGGGTGAAGGAGCTTGCTACCAGGCAAAGCGTGTGAGTTCAATATCCAGGACCCACACAGTAGCAGAAAATTGACTCCCACAGCTATCTTCTTGCTTTCTTGGGTACCAGGACACATGTGTGCATTACCCCCACTCTAGGCATACGAAATGAATAAACTTTAACCAAGAGATACTGGAAAAATGACCTCATTACCGAATTTTAGCAATGTACTGTAAAATCACACTTATATTAGCAAACCTGTTTTATTATATATCCAAAAGCAATTCTAACACAACTATTTTTAAGTTCTGTAGTTACTTTGCTGATTTTCAAAATTTCCTAGAAAACACTGGATTAAAAAGCAAACAGTGGTTTGCAAACCAACCACTGTTTGCTTCCTATCTAGTAACCTAACTCTTTGTTCATTTATCATAAGAAAAACAACTTTGAACACACACCTCTGTATGTACAATGGTGCTTTCTGGGGAAGAGTCACAGAAAATGAATAGTAGATGAATAAAAACTTTGGTATGCCAATTCAGCAGAACTCCATTATGAGTAACCATTCAACCCAGTCTTGAAAACCAAAATAAAAAAAAATGAAGAGAGTAGCCATGCAATGAAACAATAAGATGTTAAGTGTGCAGAATACAGAACTCAGATTAATGATTAATAGTTGTATATGGGTCAAAGAAAACTGAAAAATCACTGTGGTGAATTAATCTGTCTGTTCATTCACATGTTTGTCCTTGAAGGCAGGGCTGGACTCAGACCCTTCCCTGCGGCTGAGGCTGACTTTTAACTCCTGACCCTTCTGTCTCCACTGCCTGCAGTGCTGATCAGGCATCTGCCTCCACACCCAGGCATAGGCTGGATTTCCAAACTGCTCTGCAAGCCGGCACACTGCTCCAAGACGCTTGCTGCTGAGCCAGAGTCCAACCCAGCTCCCGAGAGGTGAGAAAACTGCCATGAGTTAAAGGCCAGCCTGGGAGACGGTGAGTTCCAGGTTAGCCCGGGCTACAGGGACGCCATTCCAGAAGAAACCAAACCGCACCTACACTACCATGCACAGCATACACCGATAACAAAGCCAGGACGTGAAGCAGTGGAGGACAACGATTTCTATGTCCACACCCAAAACAGTGGCCCACAGGGGGGCTGTTTTCAACCCCACAAAACCAAGATGGATCCAGGAGCACAAAAAGAATCCATTTTCCCCCCTTTATTTTGTTTTTGTGAGAGAGGGTTTCTCTGTTGCCCAGGGGTCCTGAACTTGCTTTGTAAATCGCCAACCTGGAACTAAGAGAACCGCCTGCCTGTACCACCACTGCCGGGTCACAATTCAGTAAGAAGAGGACACTGGATCCTCCAGTGGAGTTAGAATTCGGAGCCACCTGCTGTGGTACTGGGAACCGACCTCGGGTCCTCTGGAAGAGCAGTATGCGCTTTAAACCAACAAACCACCTCTCCAGCCCAATTTGTTAAACAAAATTTCAGTCCACGGTAAATAAATTCAAATGTGGCTTTGGATTTCCTTTGGCGCAGATATATAACACAATGACAATGCCAAACCTTATAAAAGGCCTGAAGATCCCCAATAGGAGGTGAAACTGTCAGATAATCTGGAAACTTATCCTGCAGGTGAGCGATGAGCATGCCAAACTGGGTCCCCCAGTCTCCTACGTGGTTTAACCTGTACCAACCAGAGAACAGGACTCAAACACTGTGAAGATTCCATCAGAAGCCACCACACAGAAGTGCCAGCCCAGCGCCTTGGGAAAAGTTGCTTATGTAGCTGTTTCCTCAAGTAGATTGCTACCTGACAAAGTGAAGCCCTGGGCTTACAGCCATTCAATTCCGTGTAGCCAGCGACACGTTGACTGTGGTTGAGAACTTTAGACATACTGAATAAGTACATCTCTAATAATGGGCTATACACTGTGTGTAATACAGCTAACCAAGAACATCATGGCCAACAGTCAGTGCCACCAAGCCTAAAGACCCGAGTTCAATCCCCGGAAGGACCTTTACAAGCATCACCCCCAATGCCTTTAGCTAATGTCCCAGCACAGACCTCTGAGGACGGCCTGCTTACCACTATGCTTTCTCCTCCTACCCAGCTTCTTTACTACCAGAGCGATCTTCTGCATCACACTGCTCCACTAGTTAGAACAGAATCCCAGGCTTAGACCATGGCCTACGAAGCCCAACATGTCCGTCTCTAGGCCTTTCTGACTGCTACACGGTAACGTAAGTTCTTATGTGTGAGGCCCGCAGGCAGTATCTGTGGGGGCTGGTTAGATGGCTCAGCGGCTAAGGATACCCACAGCTCTGACAGAGGACCTGGGTTCAGTTCTCAACTGCCCTAACTATACAGTTACAGGTAAATCCAATGCCCTCTTCTAGCCTCTGTGGACACTACATGCATATAAACTCATATAGGAATGTAAACATAAAAATAATTAAGATTTTTGGTTGTTTTTTATTTTCCTAAGACAGGGTCTCTGGGACTGGAGAGATGGCTCAGTGGTTAAGAGCACTGACTGCTTTCCAGAGGTCCTGAGTTCAAATCTCAGTAACCACATGGTGGTTCACAACCATCTATAAGATCTGATGCCCTCTTCTGGTGTGTCTGAAGACAGCTACAGTGTACTCATATATAATAAATAAACGAATCTTTAAAAAAAAAAAAAAAAAAAAGACAGGGTCTTGTGATGTGGCTCTGGGCATCCTACAGTTCACTATGTAGACTAGGCTGGCCTCAAACTCAGTTTTACCTCTCTAGTGCCTTTCCCCCTATGCACTGATTTTGTTATTTTTTTTAAGTAATAAATCTTAAAAAAAAAAAAAAAAAAAACCAACCTGTGGAACGAATAGAGTTGTATCTTTGGTTCCACTGGAAGTTAACAAAAAGGATATTAAAAAAGTTCCGATGTAGAATGGAGAGCAGGGTATATGTTTATAAGACCCATTTTACTTGTGCACACGTGTGTCTAACTGTGGGTGTGTGCACACGCACACGGAACCCTCTGGAGCGGGAATCACAGGCAGCTGTGAGTCCTACCGTGTGGGTATCAGGGACTGAGCTGGGGTCTTCAGCTTTAACCCTGCAGCCATCCTCCCAGCCCCCAGGATGTATTTTTCAAAGCTTCCTGGGTAGGTGACTACGAAACAGAACTGAGCTTTTGAGCTAGTGTCAAAGAAACTTCAAAAATGGGATGTATCATTTTTAATAGAAATTTCCAAACAAATGCAAGGGGACACACCTTAGCACGTTGTATCCTGCAAACTCAAAGAGGCGGCTCATACTTTCTCCTATGATGGTCGACCTGAGGTGGCCAACGTGCATCTCCTTAGCTATGTTGGGAGAGGAGAAGTCAACTATCACCTGAAAGAGAAAAAAGAGTTTTAAGAGAGGGCATATCATGCTAACACTTAATAATGTCAGACTTAGTCTAGGCTATCATTCACATCTACTAGATTTTCTTGTGGCTCTAATAGCATATTAACTGATTAAGAATCAAGTTAATGTATACAAATTACTGTTCAAGTATACCATTCAGCAGTATCTGCTTAAGTACCAGTCATGAGCCTTAAATATCTATGAAATAAGATTAAAAATTATAAAGCACACAGAAATCTGCTTCCCAGTTACACTCCTTATCAATACACAGTGACAGCATTTGCAGGTCTAAAATACTTAGGTACCAGCACAGCACTGTACACATACCTTTTCATTCTCTCCAAGCACAGGTAGTTGAACTCCATTCACTAGGAGATTGGTTAACTGCTCTGACACAAAGTCCTTTCTCAGGTGCACATTGATGAAACCTAAACGAGAGGAGGGAGTAAAAATGATCGGTCGCCCGCTGGGATGAAGGATTTTCTCCATTTCACCTGTGTGGACTACAGAAATGTGATGTGATTGTGGCAAAACTCTTCAGGAGTCTAACAGGAACTGAGACTGTCACTCAAGTCCTAGAAATACTCAGCTTATTTCAAACCCACCCTGAACCCGGCGGCGTACTCCAGCCCATCCACTCAGCAAGTGAAGGGCCTTCTTTGTAGGCTCAGCCATCGCCTAGTCCTTTTCTGATGAAAAACTGAATCAGTGGAAGGCAAAGTAACCCATCCAAGGGCAGGCTGACGAATGGCAGCTCCTAATTTACAATCCACGTTATTTTTAACTACCTGGCTCACTACTTAGAAGTTTTCTGGGGTGGGTTGAGAGGTGGTCTTGGCTTGAATCTGGGGCCTCCCCCATGCTAGGTAAGCCTTCTCTCTACCAGTGAGCTACACTCCTACCCTCCCACTTCAGATTTTGAGACAGATGCTCACTGAATGCTTACGCTGGCCTGCACACCATGCTGCCTGAGTAGCAGGACCACAGGCATGTGCCTCTAGGCACGGCAAACTTTTTAAAAAATTAATTGTAGTAGCCATGCTAGCATAAAGCTTAAAGATCTTATTACTACACATTAGGAAAGCACTTTACCACTGAGTTACACCCTCAGACCCAGGGTTTACGTTTTAATCCATTTTAAACCTCAAAAAGCACTCATTGATATAGTTATTAAGGAAGGCGGCGTATCATACCGGGACCCGCAATTTCAACCCTGTCGATGTACTCGTTGTTTGGCAGGTGTTTAGTAATGTTTTCGGCGATTTCTCTAGGACTAACCTTCTGTTCCTTTGCCTTGAGCATCTACAACATAATGTGAGACAATACATTAACACTGGGTAGCGAGTTCTAGAGAGAGTGTGTGTGTCAATGACGAATTGTGAGCTGCGGTTTGCAACTCTCCCGAGGAAGCAAAAACCCACCCACCTACGAATGGTTAAAGCAAAGCATCATTGGGCAAAACCACGCCACACATCTATAAATCACCCTCGCCTCCCCAGCCACCTCTTCAAGGGCAGAACAAAGCGCACAGCCCCGAAGCCAGGGCCAGCACACTCACACTTTAACAGACAGGTCATAAACGGCTCAACAGAAAACTCGCAGGAGGCAAATTTTTCTCAACCCCCACACCATAGAAAGGAAACAGACACAGGCCATGTGTAGTAAGAGAGTGGGGCTCTCTGCAAGTGAGGAGTCCCTCGGCTTAAAAATGAAACGAAGCCACCAGAGCGCTGCACGCCAGTAATGCCACTGCTCAGAGGCCGAGGCAGGGCGCCTGGTGACACAGCCAGTGTCTTAAGAAACCAAAACAGAGAAGGAAAAAGGACCTGGGGCAGTGGTGGCTCACACTTCAATCCCAGCACTTGGGAGGCAGAGGCAGGCGGAGCTCTGAGTTTGAGGACAGCCTGTTCTACTGTGTGAGTTCCAGGACAGCCAGGATTGCACAGAGAAACCCTGTCTCAAAAAACCAAACCGAGAGGGAGGAGTAGGAAGGGGGGGTGGGAGGGGAAGAAAAGACTAAGTTTTTGCTCCAAAAACATCAAAGCTGTAACAAATAATTGATGGTGGTGATTGTTAGCTCCTTGAAGAAAAAAGAAAAGAAAAAAGTCATCAATGTAACCCAGGCTGCCCTTTACTTGTGGTAATTCTCCTGCCCCAGCCCCGGGAGTGATGAGATCAGGCATCTGTTGCCATGTCTGGCAATAGCTTGTTAACTTTTAATTTCACTTTCCAAATGTCTTTTAGCACATACATCAATCCGGAACATAGCAGGAAGTACCAAAACAAAACAAATACCGCTCTCACGGAGCTACACCCTGGCTCCATGTGGAAAGTGCCCCTTTCTTAAAGACACCAGAACACGCTGTTGTTTATGTTCATAGGAGGGATGGTGAATGTACGAGAATTGAGGGCCAGTCGTCAGAAACGATACATCACCTGAGAAATACCCATGGCGCTATTACATTGATAGTCTCCAAACTTGGGCTGCTGACTTGGTGTTACGACCAGGGGAGGGTTCTCCAGGTCTGGATACGCAGCCTTAATGGCACAGCCGAAGACCTCCTGCAGGCGACTGTTGATGTTGATCATGTTCTTAGTCGGCCTTTTCCTTTCTGCCTGAAGACTCTGCAGGGGAAGAGCAGCAGCGTCTCAGTGCAGCAGATGACGTCACACGTTTCCCCAAGTATGCAGATTAGAGCCAGGATGGGCACGTCGAGACACCGAGCAGGATGCCCAGACATTCCTGGGACACACTGAGGGCATCCATCAGACCGGAAATAGTGAAAAGTGGTGATGAAGAGAAAACAGAAGTGAGGCTCAGCACTAGGGACGCCAAGACAGACAGATCTCTGGGTTCAGGGCCCGCCCTGTCTGTGTGGTGAGTTCCAGGACAGCCAGGGTCACGTAGAGATCTAAGTACGAGATCACGTAGAGAAGCGAGTCCTAAACTGCTTCACACCAAGCACTCAGTGAGAACTCAGAGGACAGCAACCACTGCCACATTCTCTCCAGAACCAATCTTTTCAGGGCAGGAGAGGAGAGGAACCTAGGAAGGAACCCAGAGACAGTGCTGTACCAGAAAGACAGGCTTGGCCTTGTTAGCAAGAACCCCTGGCCCACTCCTACTTGTTAATGTAATAGCTTTTAAGTGGAGCACATTCATTTAAGATAGAATATAATTACCCTTATTATTACACATTACTCCTTCACAAAATTGTCTCTGCCATCGGCCTGCTGAATGCAGTCAAGTGTTTTACTCTCGGCACCAGCCAGTACTCCTGCCATCCCGCCTGCCATCTAAAATGCTGTCAAACACTGCTAAAAAAAGACTACAGAAAGTAAGAGGTCAGCCCGATCCAGGCCTACTAGGCCAAGCCAGTGAGACCTCATCTCAGTAAAATACAGAGAGAAAGGGAGGGGGAGCACAGGCCAGGAGGAGGTCCTGGAGTCAACCTCTTGACAGCAGTGAGTAAGCAGTCACTATTCACAGCGCATAATGAACACACTTCCTGTGTACTAAGATGTGAACCCAGAGCCTCGAGCCTGCCACAGAGTGGGAGCTCTTTAATAGAACCACTAGCTTATTGTTAATCAAAAACATCAACGCCGGGCCCAGAGGCTCACGCCGAAAATCTCAGCAGTTAGGCTGAGACAGGAGGAGCAGTCAGCTTGGGTTACACAGGAATAACCTGCCTCAAAAGGGCAATGAACCCTCTGACAGACCTGCGGTGTAAACTACTAAGGGTAGCAGTAGTTAAGTGGTATGGATGCAGCGTCAAGTTCTGGGCCATGCGCATGCTCTTTTGACTTCCATCTACATAACAAAACTGAGGGCACTGCAGTCATTACTTCCTTGTGAAGTAGTAAATGATCACAAACCAGAGGTACAAAAATGTAGAGGTCAAGTCCCACCCTCCTTGGACTTCTCTGCTACAGAATGAAAAAAAATTTACACACCCACAATTGACTGGGACAAGGTCACTTTGTACCCCAGGCGAGCCTCAAATTTACAACCATCTTCCTGCCTCAGTCTACCAAGTTATAGTCTTTGTTTTGTTTTTTCCAGATAGGGTTTCTCGGTACAGGCCAGGCTGTCCTTGAATTCAAAGAACTGCCTGTCTCTGCCTCCCAAATGCTGGAATTAAAAAGTGTGTACCACCGTGCCCAGCAAAATTATATTCTTAAACTCATCAAAAAGCCTGAAAAAATGTTAGGTCAGATACTGAAGTGGCTATTGAAGGCGGTGGTGGGGGAGCTCATGATAGCCTGAGATAAACTGTAACTGGGCTCTGTACCCGAGACATGTCAACCTCTCCAGAGTTCTAGTCAATCAGCCTTGCAGAAGGCTCAATGCGGTGAGGGTCTTTCCTGGAGCATGTGTTCTCAACAGTGTAATTCCATACCTGTTTACAAAAAGACTGCTAGCAGACACAGCGGAAAAATAACTTTGTAAAAATAAAGCTTGTACTTCGGTTGAAGTTTTTCATACCAGAAAATTAAAAATATTGACTCAGGAAATAAACAAAAAGGGCTGATTTAAATGGTTTTGTTTGTTTGTTTGCTCGTTTTGTTCTGTTTGCTTTTTTTGGTTTAAGAGTCTCAGGTTGAAGCCGGTCTAGAAATCCTGGTCCTCCCTCCTCCACCTCCCAAAGTACTAGGACACAGGCATCAGTTCTCATGCCTGCTTTAAGTTTATCAAAACTTCTGATTCGTGTTTTTCACAATCTAAAGATCGCCAATAGACAATGTCAGCTACATATAATCGTAAGTCTTAAAAATCAGTAATAAACCTTTAACTTCTTTTAAACTTGTAAGATATTGCTATCTTTTATCAATAAACACGTACACAAACACACAGAAGCCGCTGTACTTTACTTCATCCAAATGAACATTTGAATATAATCAATTTAACAACACTTTCTCCTTCCTTCCCCCCTCCCCCTCCCCTTGCCTCCAACAGAAAGTGATGGGCAGTGATTCCGGGCAGGCATCACCACACCCAGATTTGGTGCTGGGGACAGAGTCCGAGGCCTCACGGAGGCCTCACCCAGGCCTGGGGCCCTACTAGAGAGCGTGAAAGCCTGTTTTGGTTTTGGGGCAGGCTCTTGCTCTGTAGCCCAGGCTGGTCTTGCACTCACAGCGATCCTCTGCTGTGCCTTTTTGGTGCTGGGATTGCAGAAGTGAGTCGAGCTCTTGGCAATTTTTTCCTTTACCTGATTTATATGTGCAAGTCTTCTTTCTCCCATGATTCCTAGCTGGCCACGGGGCCATACTTTAGTTCTATCTCTTGGGAGACCAAGACAGGAGGACTGCCACAAGTCTGAGAGTGACAGGCTGTACAGCACAAACCACGCCAACCAGGGCCACACACCGCAAGACCTTGACTCAATCAAATTAAGCCAAAAGCACACACATTTTGCTACAACCACCTTTAGTGATGTATGCATTTGGTAAAACCTCACATAATGAACATTAGTACAAATAACAGCTTTTAAGAAAACGGATGCAGATTTCCAAAAACCTATGGGATTCTTTAACAGGGGCACTACCATGTTAGCGACTGTGTGTGATCACTACCAGTGTGGGCAGCTTTCCGTGACTACCTAAGGAAATGCGCCGAGTGGTCAGACTCTGCAGGCAGAGGTGGGGGGGGGGAGGGAAATCGGTGCGAGTTTGAGACCTGGTCTACTTAAGGCAGCTCTGGAAAGGTCAGGGCTACATAGAAACCTTGCCTCAAAAACAGTACTAAATAAGGTTTGTTTTTTATCTTAAAAACCCATAAAAAGACAGAAAAGCAGTAAAAGAAAAACGAGGCAGCAATGTTTACGAGAAGAACATTCATGAAGTGCCCGGCCTGGGTGAGGTCTCAGACTCAGCCCCCAGCACCAGATAAAACTGGGTGTGGTGGTGCAGGTGCATGCCTGCGGTCCCATCACCTTTTATTGGAGGCAAGAGAATCAGGGAAGGAAGGAAAGAAGCAAGCAGGCAAGGTATTTTAGCCAGAACCATCTAGAATGTGCCTTCTAGTTGGAGTGTGTGGCCCAAGAGAACTAGAGGAAGGCATCGAGGTGAAGCACACAATACTTTATTCCTGTGGTGTGAGCCAGCGCTATCCCCCCATCCCCACCCAACCTCTCTGGTTTTTTTAAGACAGGATTTCTCTGTGTAGCCCTGGTTGTCCTGGGCCTCACTCTGTAGACCAGGCTGGCCTTGAACTAAAGGAGCAGCCTGCCTCTGCCTTTGTACACAGACAAGCTTACTTTCACCACAGCAGCATTTCCCTTGTGTGCTTCCCTTCCTGCCTTCAGCAGCACACGAGTGCCTGACAGAGCTATCCTAGCACTGCTGATTCCAAACAGGTGAGAAGGAAATGGAGTGACACCTGTGCAATCCAGAAGGACACACACACACACACACACACACACACACACACACACACACACACACACACTCACACACGAGAACAATTACTGAGGCAACAGGCTGGGCTGTCATTAACAAACCTGAAAGGCAGGCCAAAAAAGCTCAACGTAAGCTTTTTTTTCTTTTTTTAAAAACAAAACAAAACAAAACAACATCGATAAGCAATGCTGGACTCTAAGGCTGTTCAAATGGTGGCATAGGAGTACTCACCTGTAAACCGAGAGAGAGAGAGAGAGAGAGAGAGAGAGAGAGAGAGAGAGAGAGAGAGAGAGAGACAGACAGACAGACAGAGAGAGACAGAGAAATAGAGGCAGAGAGAGAGTGCAGGGCGGAGGAGGCCCAGTCCCAAAGCCATCCTGGTCTGAATAGCGAGGCTTGGAGAGGGGAGGAGGAAAGGCAGAGAAAGTTCTGCAGCATTAAATGCAAAGAAACCCAAAAGACGTTATAAATCACGACATACAATTGTAAAACAGGCAACCTAATAGCCTAGAAGTTAAGGTATCAGCGTGTGCATTTTAAAACATCCCCGTCAACTTGCTCCTGACAAATTATTTCTTCTATGGTAGTGAAAATGGTTTAAAACAAAAAAAAAAAAAAAACACATTCCTTTGACAGCATAGGCACAGACATTGAAGAAATCTCAGCTTCCAAACCATTCTTTAAACCATTGTAATGAACCACTTGGAGGGTCCTGGGAAGCCGGCGCCTCCCCAATTTCTCCGCCTGTGTAATGAGTCCTAACTTGCTTCATGGAGGAAAACAGATTTCTAAACCAACTCCTCTTTCCAGTTCTTATAGTGCACACTTTTAGAATCTTCAGTAATCAATCAATCAAAATAAATAAAAAAGTATTGGAAGACACCCAGAGGACTCACCCTTCGAAGAATATTCAGCCTATACTTCAATTTTAAATTTTCTTCTCGTAACTGTTCCAAACTTGGAGAAGCTTCTAAGTAACTACAGTTCTTCAGCCGGTCGATCTCAGCAGTCAGAGATTTAATCTCCTTTTCCTGTAAGGGAAATACACTCTCTCCAGTCCAGTCCAGTCCAAAGGAATGCTTCCCAGATAAGGAAATCAGGTCAGTGCATCCTGATTTAGTCAGAGTACAAGTTTCTGATTTTACTACCTGTATTGCTAAGTCTTATAACTTGAACTAAAAACGAAACTAAAACAACAAAACAAACCGACAAAAATCAGTAAGACTTGGGGACTTACACACGCCAGTAGTGCTTGCCTAGAGTAGGAGTGACTCTGGGTTAGATCCCTTTCGGGCAAAAGGAGTCAATATACACTTCCATCTTTTGTCATATTCAAAATCGCTCAAGTGTCTGTCTTTACCTTTTCTGGGTCTAAATAAAATTCCCATCTCTCCAGTATCTGCTACTATAAACAGGACTGAGCAGTAAAGAGCTTGTCCATTTAACGTGTACCTCGGGGCTGCCGATTTGCATAAAGCAGTTGTTGTAACAGGGCAGACTTTGGCAAGCTGAGTTCCTAACACTCGTATCTAGGTCCGAAAAAGAAAAGAGAAAAAGGACTTGGTCCTACTTTCGTGTTTTAAAATTGTGACATTGTCCCAGACCAACGCTGGCGGCTTCTTGGGAAGTTTCTGGCTGGGTCCCAGAGCACACCTGACTGCCCCATCCTGTCCTGGGCGGCCAGCAGAGTGGGCCTCGCTGGCCACTTCAGGCCCTGAGACACCCTCTCTTCTCTGAGTGACAGTCCCACGACCCAGCCAAGAGCAAACGGCTGGCGGGGCAGCATGGTTTCAAAAGCCCGGGTCCGGGACTCCAGTCGTCGCCACCGCATGTGGAAGCCACTGAGTGCCTTGACCCGCCGCCGCCGCCGCTCCAGAGCCCTCCGCCCCAATCAGGGACAAACCTGCTGCAGCAACCGCGCGGAGCACTGAGCCACCAGACCGTCCATCCTTTCGTCAGCGACTCACATGCCAAGTAGCCGGAAGCGGAAGTGTCTGGTTTTGGCCGGAAGCGGAAATTCCTACCCTGGTCATTGTTTTCGATCGTTCAGGGCGCGCCCTCTGCTGCCCCCTAGCGGGATCCAGGAGACACTGCGAGAGAAGCCCGGAGCAGGACTAGCTGATGTTGAGGTCAGGAAAGATGCATCTCAGGCCAAAGCTACCCTGTGTTTGGACCCTCTGTCTCTCAAGGCGCAGGCATAGGCACAGAACCCATAAACCCATCCCTCTGTTTTGTTTTGATGTTTCGAGACGGGATTGCCTTGTGTAGCCTTGGCTGTCCTGGAACTCAGTAAGTAGCTCAGAGTGGCCTCGAACTTGCCTATGCCTCTTGAGCACTGGGATTAAAGGCATGCACCACCATTGCCTGGCAAACCATCCCTCTGTTGAACAATGTATGATGACTGAAAAGGAAAATATCCTCAAACTTTTGGAGACTGTCTGAAAGGGGGAAGACAAAACAGCTTTCCTTTTCTGATCTTTGTCCTTCCACCTCCCAAGGGCTACAATAACATGGATTTACCACCAAGATGGATTTAGTTCACCTTAAAATTTACTTATCTTCATCCTTAACATTAATATCAATGAATCCATGGGCTTAGTGTGCGGGTTATAGATGCCCCATATTAAATAAATATATTATAGGACTTGAGAGAGGTGGCTCAGTGGTTGAGAGCACTGGCTGTTTCCCCAGAAGTCCTAGTTTGATTCCCAGCCTCCACATGGCAGCTCACAATCACCTAGAAACATGCAGTTCCATGGGATCTGATGCTCTCTTCTGATGGGTGAGCATACATGCAGACAGAACACCCACATACATAAATACATACATTTAAAAAAAACAATAATTATTATAAGTAATAAAGAATGTAGCCATGACTACCTGTGTTTTCTTTTTCGCTAGGGAGAGCAGGCTGGCCTAGAACTTAGGCTTTTCCTGCTTTCCGGAATTACATCTGTCACCTCTCTGGGCTTATAGCTTTCTACACTGTCACCAGTGGTACATATACCCGCTTTAGAGAGATGCTGCATTAAGGCACTTGGTTATCACCATAGCCCATATAAAAACGTTAACCAAAAACAACCACACACACCAAACTGTGACTGCTGTGAATTCAGTCCAGCCTGGGTTAGTGAGTTTTAGGGCATCTTTCATCCTTGGCTGTAGAGTAAGGATCTGTCTCGGGGTAAACAAGCAAGCAAGCAAAGAAAGGAAGAAAGAAAAAGAAGTCACAAGTCACTGAGAAACGTCTGTGTCCCCATGGCATAGAGGGGCTTTGGCTTTCCTTTGGTCAGTCAGTCAGTAATTGAGTATTTGTCTTGTGTTACTGAATGCTCCGTCGGGGGCTGAAATGGTGAACGAGGTGTGTCTGACGCGTGAGATATGAAAACTAGGGGATCAGATACATATCGTTGGCAAGAAGTACCATAAATGTCAAGCCCGTGACCTGATATTTCCAATTAGCTTCATTTACCCACTATCCTATGGTAGGCAGTAATTGATGACTGTCCTTACCATATTGCCAGCAATACATTTAGTTAGCAAAGTACTCTGGGAATAGCTGTACTAATGGTATGGGCCAGAGATACGAAAGTGAGTTATTCCAGAAGCATCTAGAAGATAACGAGTAGAATGTAAACTTCCCAGCTGTGGCTTAACCTTCTATAACAGTAGAGGGGTGGATCTCAGCATTGTGGTTCTACAAGAGTAGAGAATGGATCTCAGCCCTGCCGTGGATCTCCAACAGCAGAGAATGGAGCTTGGTAATTCGGTCTACAGTAGTAAATACTAGATAAACAGGACTTTAGTCTCCAATGTCTTGTCTCTGTTGCCTTTCAAGCACTGGGGTTGACGAGCGTGCGGGAAGTAAATGGCCTGGGTCTGGAGCTCTGATGGTACATTTAAAACTGCATACCGTGATTTTTCCACAGACACAGCCATAGTCATAAGAAAGGATGGGCAAAGGGAGAATTGGACAGAGTTCATCTTCACTTTATCTGTCATCTTCTGAGACTGAGTCACTCTGTAGCCCTGGCTGGTCTGGAACTCACTTCTATAACCCACGCTGGCCTTGGGCTTGCAACCTTGTAAGTACTGGGATTATAGCCATGCTCAGCTTGGGTCGCGTTTATATGAGCAATGACCTGGTTGTGGCAGAAGAGACATTGAAATTCTAGCGCTCAGGGGGCTGAAGCAGGAGCAGCAGCAACTCAAGATCATCCTTGATGGATAGGGTAGCTCGTGCTTGAAATCCCAGAACTTGAGAAGCAGAGACGAGAGAAACAGGAGTTCAGGGTCAGCCTTGACTACATAGTGAATTAAAAGGCAGTCTGGATTACATGCCAATGGGTCTTTAATTCTCTTCTTCCAGTGTTGGGATTGAAACTCAGGGCTTTGTGATTGTTAAGCACACATTCTACTATTGAGCCACACCCCCAACCCCAAGACTTGGCCTCTTTATTTATGTTTCTATTTCTTCTTTCCTCCTCCTCCTCTTCCTCTTCCTCCTTCTCCTTTTCTTCCTCCTCCTCCCTCTCCCCCATCCCTTTCTCCCTGTCTTTCTCTCTTTTGAGACAAGGTTTCACTATGCTACCCCTGTCCTGGAACTCGCCATGTAGAGCAGGTTGGCCCCGAACTCACAGAGATCTATCTGCCTCTTCTTCCTGAATACTGGGATTAAAAGCATGTGCCAATATGCCTAGCTGAGAGACCTTTTCTTTATAAACAAAACAAGACCTAGAAAAATGGCTCTGCTGTTAACAGCCCTTGCTACTTTTCCAGATGACTAGAATTCTGGGCACTCGTGTGAGATGGCCCCTGACCACCTATAACTCCAGGGGATACAACTCTGCTGGCCTTCATGGGCATCTATGGATACACATATAAATAGAAGACATCTTTAAAAACAAGCAAGGCCACCCTAGATGACAGAGTGAGTTTGAGACCAAGCTGGAGTCAATATAAAATAAAATGCACGTTGAGGTGATGGAGAGATGGCTCAGAGGTTATGAGCACTGACCTCTATTTCAGAGGACCTGGGTTCAATTCCCTGCACCCACATGGTGGCTAACAACTGACTGTAACTCCAATTCCAAGGGGATCCAACAGCCTCTTCTGGTCTTTATAGACATTGCACCCACATGCAGGGGTTCCCAGACATTTCTCCAGTCTGTTTTTAAGGTTTTCATACTGCTGAGACAGTCTCTAAGTCTTGCGTCCACTTGCAGGTGCTGGGATCACAGACATACATACATACACACCTATCCACATAAAATAGAAGTGAATATATTTCTTTTTTAAAATGAAATTCCCCACTCTTTTTTTTTTAAACCCTTTATTTATTATATATAACTACACTGTAGCTGTCTTCAGACACACCAGAAGAGGGCATCAGATCTCATTACAGATGGTTGTGAGCCACCATGTGGTTGCCGGGATTTGAACTCATGACCTCTGGAAGAGCAGTCAGTGCTCTGAACCACTGAGCCAACTCTCCAGCCTGTGAATATATTTCTATCTATCCCGATCCATCCATCCTTCTTAAAAACGTGCCCCAAAGTCATGCGGATAATCCCAGAAAGCCTGAGTGAAGACAAATTCTTTTGAGATTGAGGCCAGCCTGGGCTACATAGTGAGATCCTGTCTCAGAATAATAAAACTGGGAATCATGGATGATCATAATAGTACTTTCTGTATGGTATATTGTAAAGATAAACGAGCTAAAAATTAACTTTCAGCGTCTGGGTCTGTGGTGATGGGAAAGATGTGGTTCTCTGGCTACTGTGTAGTCTTTGAATTTGGTAGGGTTAGGCACTGTCTTTTAAAATAATAAAACGAGGCTTAAGCTTTTTATCAGTTTTAATTACGTGTATTTGTGTATGTGGGTATGAGCACATGAGCATGACTGTAGGTTACAGGTGGTTGTGAGTGGACTGATGTGGGTGCTGGTCACCAGCCGTCCGTCCTCCAGAAGAGCAGTAAGCATTCTGGGACATCTCTCATGTCCCTTTAATCATTTATTTATGTGCATGGGAATTGTGTGTGCATGCGTGTCTGTGCACCACGTGCATACTTGGTAGCACAGAGGCCAGAAGGAGGGGGGGGTGTTTCAGATCCCTGGGACTGGAATTACATATAGCTGCGAGCCACTGTGTGGGTGCTTGGAATCGAATACTGGAAGAGCAGCCAGTGCCTTTAGCCCCTGAGCCATCTCTCCAGGCTCAGTTTTTAAGGACAGGTTTTCATACAGCTGAGAAGGTCCCGAACCCCTAAAGGTGGACACTGTCCAGGTTCTGGGATGACAGACATACGCCATCAGGCATTAGGTTCCAAAAGAGCCGAGTAGTCACATTAACCTAACGGACAAATAACTGTAACGTACAAAATAAAAGAAAATCGGAAAAAAAACCCCCAAAACAACAGTTTCCAGGATTGGGAGATGAGTGAAACCAAGGAAATAAAAGTGAAGGCTTCGAGGCAGACAAATGACAAGAAGCTCTTTCTTAAAAGGCCACTTTATTGATAGCGAGAGATCCAAACGCAGTTCTCTGCGGCCCTCCCCTCACTCCCGCAGCAGCGTCACTGGGTATCTGAGATGGGCGTGGCCTGGCGCCTGTCTGGGCTGGCCTTGCCCAGCCAGCTTCACGCTGCCTGCTTCAGGTCAGGTGGCCACACGAAGACACATCGAAGCTCACAAAGATCCGCGGACAGTCTGCGACACCCCCATGATTTCTGTACATCCTCCTCTTTGTATTATTGTACAAAATAATGTTAACTAGGACAGGTTAGCTGTGCCGTGCCACCTGCGGGACCTCCTCGGAGGATTATCGCCCTTCAAATGCGACTTTTTTTTTTTATTGCAGGGAAACCTCTAAAAGTTGTTGCTGTACAAAAAGAAAACTCTAGACAATTTTAAGACTAGCAGCCGCTTAACGCTGCTTTAGTTCATTTAAATTCTTTCCCAAAAATACATTCCTAAATATACAAACTATACAATCTTGTCATCTTAATGCTGGTTTTTTGTTTGTTTGTTTGTTTGGTTTTTGTTGTTGCTGTTGTTGTTGTTATGGTTGCTTTGTCATTTTTTTTTAAATAATATCAAGAAAACCTGAACTAAAAAAAAAAAAAAATCTGTTTGTCTTCAAACCAACGAGAGCGCTCGGGGACCTGTGACTCGGTACCTTCACATAATGCCTCATAAATAACTTTAGTCACAGTCAGCCTTCACAGCATGGTCCGTGCAAGAAAGGAAATACTTTTCTGGTGGTTAGACGTCATCGGCAGAGAGAGCTGGGATGTTCATCCGAGGCCGGGTGAAAAATGCCATTTTCTCCCTGTGATGGAAAACAGGTGTTTCAACCTCACTTGCGGTGTGTGTGTGTGTGTGTGATATGTGTGTGTGTGTGTGTGTGTGTGTGTGTGTGTGTATAGGCATTATGCATGCCAAGCACACAGTCTGCCACTGAGCTACACCCAATCCATTTGCTATATACCGTAGGATATTTAGTGATAGCCCTGGCCACTATTAAATGCTGTTAGCATGCCTGAAGTCTGGCTGTGAAATCTGAAATCTGTGTACGCTGAGCATGGTGGTACACGCCTCTAGTCCCAGCATCTTGAGAGGCTGATGGATAAATCATGGGTCCGTGATTTTGAGGTCTTAGCCATATAGACCCATTTTTAAAAACAAACAACAAACCACACATTGTCAGATAACCTTTGCAGCGAGCGACACAGGAGACAAAATCATGCCTGACCCATTAGCATGATCAAGTACCTTTTGCCCAATGCAGGAAACACATACACACATATATGCATGTGTGTGTGTGTGTGTGTGTGTGTGTGTGTGTGTGTGTGTGTGTGTACATGAACATTAGTTTATTCTTGGTTTTCCTGTGTGTTTGAGGAAAGGAACAAAGGTTGGTCTTGAACTCACAGTGGATGTAGGATGAATCTAAATCCCTTTGTATTGGAAGCCCCGCACCAAGTGACATGTGTAGGCCCAGCAAGGCAAGCACAGAGCTGTGATTCTGTGAGGCAGGCAAGCAAGCAGAGCCAGGAAACTAGGAGAGCATCCATTGCACCCCACTCCCCTTTTATCGCCAGACAGGCCCCTGCAATCACCAGTACTGGGAAGTCTGAGAGGAAAGGATGAAGCAGGTGGCTCATTCATTAAACAAGAGGGCCTCACGAATTGGGCTGAGCTGTACCGTAACAGAGCACGACGGTGCTCCCAGCGCTACGGGAGCATGGCGGAGGGTGAGCATCTGTTCCCGTGTAGGTTACAGCTCTGCTAGCCACAGGGGCAGACAGTGCCCAGGAGCAGGGTGAGCAAAGGCGATGAGGACCAGGTGGGCCGGCAGGGTAGCGGAAGGAGTCAGACTGGGATCATCCACTCACCTGAAAGACTGCACTTCCGGGGGCTCCTTACAGCTCTGGCCTCGGAGCCTGTGCACGTCCTTGGCAGCTGCCCTCATCATCTTGTCGGCCTGCAACTCGCTCTTGTGCTCCCCGCGGTCCACCTGTGAGGCAAAGCAAACGAGGGCGTGGCGTGGCTCGGTGTCAGCAATGCAGAGTCTGAACCTAGGGTCTGCCTTGTGTAGAAGGATAATGGGCTATGCTCAAATCATCTCCCCGAGGACTGAGTATTGACTGGAAGCCCGGATGTGTGTCTGAAGGGAATGTGATGGGAGACGCCTAGGGAAGTCTGCTTCTTACCTGCTCCTCAGGTGTCGGGGAGGGGAGATTTTACAGTCGTTCTAATTTTACAGACCAAGAAAATGACTCCATTTTTTGGTTTTTCTTTTGATTTTTTTTTATTAAATTTTTTTAAAAAAATGCACTTAGTTTTATGTGTATGAGCACTCTATCTGCATGTATCCCTGCATGCATCAGATCTCATTACAGATGGTTGTGAGCCACCATGTGGTTGCTGGGAATTGAACTCAGGACCTCTGGAAGAGCAGTCAGTGCCCTTAATCGCTGAGCCATCTCTCCAGCCTTCATTTGTTGAACCGTTTTGTTTTGGTTGTGGTTTTTGTTTCTTGTTTATTTGTATCTGAGACAGGGTTTCACTAGAGCTTAGTCATCTAAATTAGAATTCAGTATATGGTTTAGGCGGTATTGAACTCCTGGTAATTCTCCTGCTTCAGCCTTCTGTTACGAGCATGGCCCACCTGGATAAGGTGGCTTGCTGTATCTGATGAAGGATTCATGGTGAGTGGGGCTCAATCGTAAGCACTCACATTAAAAAATATCCACAGAAACACTGGTAGAGGGAACCCAAGGGCCTCCCAGGTCCCAACCCCTCAGGGGGCCGACTGAAAGGCAGCCAGCCGGAAGTACTTACCCTCTTCTCCAGCATCCTCAGTAGGAGGCGGAAGCGCTCATCCTCACGCAGCCATTGTGGCAGCTCCTTCTCCCCGTGGTTCTTGGCTTGCTCCAAATGCTCCTTCAGCTCCTTCAGCACTGAGATCTCCTGAGTCAGCTGGCTGTGCCAGGTCCTCGTGGCCTGCAGGTCTAGTTCTAGGTCCAGCGAGGTGCGGATCAGGCGCTCTGTGCGCAGCGACTTGACGGACGAAGGCTGCGGGGGAGGAGATGACGCCCGTGCTCACCAGAGGCTTTAGCCCAGAAATTCCACAGATCCGAGTCCCCCGAACCCCAACGCCAGCCTTCCTTTATGTGCAGGCACCCTCCCCTTACAGAAAACACTCTCACGGTCACACAGCACGTGTCCCGTGCACAAGGGACCTCGCTGTCCTGCCGCTCCAGTTCCCCTCTTTTACAACAGCCCTCGGAAGGCTCAACTGTTAGCATCTACACAGCCTGGGTTCCAGGTTAGAGTGGGTGAGGCGCAGGGAAGAGCTGGGATTCCTGCGCAGCGCTTACTGCATTTGCAGTGATTCTGGGAACGGGGCCAGAACGCTACCCTGCCCTCGGGTTCTGTCTCAGTGCACATCATACTGGGCATCTTCTTGACCGTGTACCTCCAGTGGCCAGACTCGGCTTAAGAATTTGGCTGAGACGGGTTGGGGATTTAGCTCAGTGGTAGAGCACTTGCCTAGCAAGCGCGAGGCCCTGGGTTCGGTCGCCAGCTCGGAAAAAAAAAAAAAAAAAAAAAAAAAAAAAAAGAATTTGGCTGAGACATACCACAGCTTCCATGGCATGATGTTTCTTGTTGATTTTTTTTTTTTTTTACATTTTTACAATTAAATTTTTTTTTTCTTTTGGGGAAGGCTGCTATGGAAGGACTAGAAAATGAGTGGTATTGGGGTGCACGATGTGAACTTTACAAAGAATCAATAAAAATGTAAAGAGTGGGGACAGTGGTGGCACATGCCTTTAACCCCAGCACTTGGGAGGCACAGGCAGGGTATCTCTATAAATTTGAGGCCAGTCTGATCTATAGGAGAATTCCAATACGGCCAGGGCAACATATTTCATAAAGGAGGAGGAGGAGGAAGAGGAGGAGGAGGAGGAGGAGAAGGAGGAGGAAGAGGAGGAATAGGAGGAGGAGGAAGGAGGAGGAGGAGGAGGAGGAGGAGGAGGAGGAGGAGGAGGAGGAGGAGGAGGAGGAGGAGGAGAAGGAGGAGGAGGAGGAGGAGGAGGAGGAGGAGAAGGAAGAGGAGGAGGAGGAGGAGAAGGAGAAGCAGCAAAAACAGCAGAGGCAGAGGCGGAGGAAGGAGGAGGATGAGGAGGGGGAGGAGGAGGAAGAAGAGGAGGAGGAAGAGGAGGAAGAGGAGGTTGTTCAGCCAAGTGTCAGGAGAAGTGTTGTGAGAAGGGGCAAGAGACCTGCTGGAATTATTTCCATTTTTGGACCAATCCATCCCTGAAGGCAGCCTCACAGCCCGTGGACTTGCCAAGAAGAGCAAGGGGCACGGAAAGAGCGTCAAGGTGCCGCTTACCCTCTTCATCCTGACGCTGCGCCGCTCCAGGGAGTTTCGAACAAAGGGTGGCTTCTTGGATAGCGTGGAGCTGTCGCTGTCGCTTCGATTCAGCTGCAGGAGAGAAGGCAGAGGAAGTCAGGCATGGGCAGGGTGTGTTCTGGAACCATGCCCCGCCCCCTCCCAAAAAAAAAAACGGTTCAGCGGGAACAGGACGAGATCGCCTCCCCAAATTCCACCCAGACACGGAGCTTCTCATTCCAGGTTTTGCTTGGACTTCCCGTCCCCCGTAGGTGTGGCGTGAGCCATTGCCTCCACATGAATTAGATGGGATGGACACCTCGCTGCATCCTCATGGCACTGTGCGAGGACAGCCACCATGTTTCGTACAGGGCCTAGAAGCTCACGAGTCATAGAGTCCACCCAAAGCCATCGAAGAGCTGCTCTGCAGGGTGCAACAAGGCGGAATCACTGTAAGACGTACTTTTGTCCTACCACGCAGAGCTGCCTACATCCACTTGTTCCTGTCATCTAGAGAGTCCACCTGTAGTGACCTAAAAAGAACCACTATGGAGACAGATACATGGACCAGAGATAGAGCTCAGTGGTACAGCATGAGCTGAGCACACGTCAGGTCTTCAGTGCTGCAAGCAAAGAGAGATGGGGTGGGGGGAAAGAGGGTACCCCAAGGCAGAGGAGACACACCCATGTAGAGAAAGACTCTGCAAAAGTTGGGCTCAGCCACCTTCCCCACTCATATTCCTCCATCGGCCATTTTCCATGTTTCCCCAGAGGCCCCCACTCTCCTGAGGACGGGGTGATTTCTTGGTTGGGTCTTGTTTCCTAAAGGGGAGGGGTAAATGTGCGCTGTGCTACTGCATCTGACTGGCAGCTGTCGGGTCACCGCTGTGGGTCTCTACTGAGAAGCTAGTGGTGTCATTATTTTTGGGGCTAGTCATCATTATTAAAGATAAAAGTCCCATGCCAGGCAGAGTCTAAAGCAGACCACACACAGGGCGATCGTGGTGAGCACGCGGGCGGAGCCCCTAACTCCACGCTCGGTGACTTAGTTATAGCTTCATTCAGACAAACGTTCCCGAGAGACAAAGGTGGCTTCACAATTCACAAGCAGAGATCACCAACCGGAGACTCCATGCTAACCCAGACCCAAACTGTGCACAGCACTGTGGAACTCATGGAGAGACTCGTACTGGTTGTGTGAGGGACTTGAAGACGGCCTCACACTTAAGTGTTTCAATTAGAGGTGGCTATTATTAATCTGTATTTATTTAATGTATATGAGTACACTGTAGCTGTCTTCATGCACACCAGAAGAGGTTTACCCATTGCAGATGGTTGTGAGCCACCACGTGGGTGCTGGGGACTGAACTCAGGACCTCTGGAAGAGCAGTCTGTGCTCTTAACCACTGAGCCATCTCTCCAGCCCTGGCTTTTAATTTCTGTGTGTCATACTTCCTCAATAAAAGTTATCAGGGAAGTTGATCCTTAAGACCCAGGTTTATATATTAAAGATCAAAGTTATTAGACAACAGGGAAGACCACATTCATTCTTTTTTTTTTCTTTCTTTTCTTTTTTCGGAGCTGGGGACCGAACCCAGGGCCCTTGTGCTTGCTAGGCAAGCGCTCTACCACTGAGCTAAATCCCCAACCCCGACCACATTCATTCTTGAACTTCACGTTTTTGTTCGTTCTAGTTTTTGGAGACGAGGTCTCATGGAGCCCAGGTTGGCCCTGGACCAGCTATGAGTTGAAGCCAGTCCGGACTCTCCCAGCTCCACCTCCTAAATGCTGGAATCACACAGCTATCCCATCGTTCAAGTTTTTAAAGTCACTTCCTCTTATTTCCAGACATTCTAATAGGTTTAATCTCAAACACGATAGCGAATCATTGCCTTTTCACCTGCTTCTATCTCACAAAGCAGGGAAAGAGGAGGCAGAGAATTACAGTGATTTCACGTCACAGGGAGCATCAGACTTGTGGTTGCAGGCCAGTAGCTCCTGCTTGTCGGAAGGCCGAGGCAGAAGGATTACAAAGTCAGAATCTGCCTGAGGCTGGCGTGGGTGACAGAATGAAAGTCTGTCTCAAAATAGAAAGTAAAAGAGACTGTGGCTATACCTGGGTGCTGGAGGACAAGGCCCTGGGTTTAATTCCTGTGTGTTATAAGATAACAGTAGTTAATAAATAAATAAGGTCCCGGGAGAGAAAGTCAGAGGACTGTGTGCACTTGGTCAAAGCCAATGACAAGTGCTGCTGAAAACATACAGGTGTGGTGGACTGCTGCAGGAAACAGAATTCGCTGTCCCTGTCCTGGACACAGAAATCCAAGGCGGGGTGACTAAGTAAGTGTCATGAAGCTAGCGGGAGGAGCGATGATCAGGCCATGGGAAACCTTGGAGGAGGTGAGGATGAATGGCAGCAAGTGGCAAGCTCCAGAGTTAGCCACTAGCTCTCCGCCCTAAAGTCAAGTAGGCGGGCTCCTGGAGCCTCAGTTTTCCCATCTACAAAATGGGTACAAATGCAATGGGCCTTTTAGTGTAGTTTGTAAGATTAATAATAAGAAAACATTTTGGGGCTGTGGAGACGGCGTAGTGGATAATAGAATTTGCTGCCCGACACTCATGTCAAAAGGCAGGAGTGGCCACATGTGTACCTGTAAGCCCAGAATTCCTGGGGTAGAGACAGGAGGATCACTGCCAGCTTAACTCTAGGTTTAGTCAGAGATGGTGTCTCAAGGAAATAAGGCAAGAGTGATAGAACAGGACACTGGATGTCCTATTCTGGCCTTGGTGCACACGTATGGAAGCATGCATATATTCTATGCACACACATGTACCAGTATGCACACATCCCAACCATACACATAAACACACACTCAAGGGGCATTACATTCCAACCACACAATATATACATATACATACACTGAAAAATAAAAATAAAGAAAATTTTAAAAAAACATTTTTTTGGTTGGTTTAAAGTGCAACTCCAGCCTAGGACAGAAAAGTGCATTTTGTGATTCTCAGTCAGAAACGAGGCTGGTCTCTCGGTAGAGAAGCTGACGGCCTCGGTCTTGTTTCCAAGATCCTTACAGATCAGTTAGCCCCGGTACTAGCCTGTCGGTTTCGTGCAGTTGCCCTGGGCTTTGAATCTCAATTCAGCAGAGTTTGCCAGCGCTGGGCCTTTCCCATTTAGGCGGGCTAGTTGCTTGTGTTGCATGACTGCACCACACCGGCCAGCATCTCAGGGGGATGCTCCCAGGGGAAGTGGAGAAAACAGCAGTCCAGTTAGAGTTTGTGTGGCCCGTGGTGGCAGGAGACTGACAGAGGCATTGGGATAGAGTGCCCAGTCCTAGGTGCCATCAGACACCTGAAGTCACAGACAACACTGTCTCCCGAGTTTACATGGTTCTCCCATACACACATAACAATTAAGCTTTGATTCATAAAAACACAGAGGTTGGAAATAACTTCCTACAGATCTCAGTAACTAGCATATAACAGTTTTTCTTTCCTCAAGTCAGAATGTTTGCCTTCCCTTAGGAAGTCTGGACGGCTATGGCCTCAATGGCAGACCCCACTGCTCTTGTCTTTTGGGTCATTTTGAATGTAAGTACTGGGAAACCACGGCACTGATAACAGATGGCTATTGGGGCTGGACGGACGGGTCCGTGGTTAAGCTGCTCTTGCAGAGGACCTGAGTTCAGTTCCCAGTACCCATGTCAGGCAGCTCACAACTTCAATTCCACTTCGGGGAGATCCAACAGCTTAGTTCGGCTTCCACAGACACCTGCACCCGGTGTCTATGCTCACACAGACACACATTCACTGAAGGAGGAGAGTTGGCTACTATGTAACTAATGGATGGGCGGGCTGTACAAACGAGTTAACACTTCACTTCTCCAGGGCAACAACATCTCAGCTATCTATATGCTAATCCGGATGATAAACAAGCACTAATTTCCCCTGGTGTAGCCAACCACTGATTTCCCTTGGCCTGTTCTGAGGAGTGGCATTCATTTATTTGATTTTTCACTGCATGCTCATGAGGTAGTTGATCTGCAAAAGCTGAGGTCTTAGCTATTACCCCAAAGGCTTCTCTGACTCCTTTGGTCACCCCCCTAACCCCACCCCTGCCTGAAGCACTGACTGGTTTTTCTCCCTACAGTTGTGAGCTGACTAAGCCGTGGCACCCTTCAGTAGAATGTAGGGCCCTCAATAGTGGTGTTCCGTGACTTCAGGGTTCCCCACACTGCTCCCACAGATGCCGATCGGCTGGAATGATCAGCTTGAGCCTTCACCCAGAAGAGGAGGCCTCAGTTTTCACTGGGAAGGATCTTAGGGGAGGCTTTCTGGGGGAACTACGCCAATCTAATTTGCAGTTTGAGGTGATGAAAAGAGGAAGCTTCCCATGACGTCTCATGGAGATGGGCTCCTTGGGATAGTCCCCTCCCCTCTCCAAAACTGACGGCCAGGAGTGTGTGGTGCTTTCTGAATCAGAGAGTAGAAAGGAAGGCTGTTTCTACTGATTCTTACTACTCAGTGGATCTGGAAGGTTCTGGGCAGGGAAGGTAGCAAGCATCACTTCAGCCCAGGACTGGGCTTCCCAAGTATGCTTCCCTTAAGGCAGGCTGCAGATGGTTCTAGAGCCCAGGCAACCAGAATGACTGACCCCTTGGACTTGGTAGGCACCCGGACCCCTCTATGCAGGCTGGCCCAGAAAAGGTTCTTTGAATTGGATAGTCAGGAAAGAGGTGAGGACCTTACAGGGTGGCAATTGGAAGAGAGAGAGAGAGAGAGAGAGAGAGAGAGAGAGAGAGAGAGAGAGAGAGTGAGCTAGCTAGTGGATGGAAGGCAGAGCTCAGCTCTGGGCCAATTCCTGCCATGAGAGATGATGTGGCCTGGGGGGTGGTCTCAAAGGGTCCCTTCCTCTACTCTTTCTACCCCTCCAATGAAGTGGAATATAATGTCAAACACTTATTATCTCTAAATTTCTTCAAGCTGGAAATGTTAACAGTGAGATCGATTGAAGAAAGGAATTGGGCTGAGGCAGAGTTCCTGCCCAGCGTGGACAAGCCTAGCTAGGCTCATTCTCAGTATCTCAAAACACAAACAAGCAAGCACTGGCTTCTACAGCCTGCGGCAAGCTCCTGGCCAGGTCTACGGGGTCGTTAAAACCCAGGTCTACAGGGTTGTTAATACATCTGAAGGTGGCAGGATGCCCCCCCCGCCCCCCGGCCATACAGCAGGGAAGGCTCCCGAGCTCAGCAAGTGGCCATCAGGAAGAGAGGGCAGCGAGTGAACAATAAGGAAGGAAGCTCACGCTCACAGGAAGGATTTTGCTGTTGATTAACAGGCCTGGTTACCAAGCCTTTCCTTATTTTTTTTAAACTCCCAGTACACAGGGCATTGTACAAGCCACGCTACTAGACAAGCAGTCTGCTTCATTAAGCTAAATCTCTAAGCTAGTAAGTTCTTACGTATCTTGTTGAGGGTATATGGGGTATGGGGCTGCAAGAGGTGGGAGGGTTGTAGCCCACTCTGGTCTTGCTATCCTTAAACTGAGAATCCTCCTGCCTTAGCCTATGTCCCGGGTCACAGCTTGCACCATCACAGTTAGCTGTCTTCCTCACTCTTTATCTACCCCCTACCCCCTTTGCCCTCATAGAACACTTAATTTCTTTTTGAGGTAGGATTTTATGTAGCCCGAGGCTGGCCTTGAAATTGCTAGGTAGCCAAGGATGACTTAGAATCCCTGATCCTTCTGCCAGTTCCTCTCGGCTGCTGGTACTGCAGGCTCGTGCCCTCCCACCTCCCCCAACCTGGCATGGCCTGGAGCTCTCACAGGTGTGGGCTGTCACACTCAGCCAGGCACTGGGTTTTGGTTGTATTTTGTGGTGTAAGGGGTGGGTCTGTGCTTCCATGCATTCAAATGGTAAATGCTGTATTCCAAGACCTGGCTGCTCAGTATGCCAGCTCTCATGTGTAAACCTTGCCCCCCAAGTCATCCATGATTGGTTAGTAAAGATGCCTACAGCCTATGGCTGGGCAGAAGAGAGGTAGGCATGGCTGAAGGTTCCAGGGCTTGAGGTCTAAGGCAGAGACTAAGGAGGAGGAGGAAGTCACAGGGGAAGAAGATGCCCTAGAGCAGGTGGGTCAGGGCACATGGCCGTGAGAACCGGACTGTTGGAGTAAGAGAGGCCCAGGGAGAATATGGCAAGTGCTACCTTGGGGTTGTGGATGGGAAAGTAGACAAAAGAGCATGGAGGGCTGACATCTGCCCAGGTCTAGTGCTTTGAGGCTTATTATAAACACAAAGGGTTGTGTCTTTTATTTGGGAACTGAATAATCTAAGGTGGGAATGGAAACCCCCAAATAATATTCACCACAAGAGGTGGTGGCCCACATCAAACCCTGGCTGACCTTGAACTCTCAAACTCCAAGTCCTCCAGCCTTAGGCTTTTCGTGCCTTTGTTTGTACCTTCAACATTTTAAATCAAAAGTGAGGCTGCCTCTTCCTCTGGGCTCCAACGGCATATTCTTCTTCTTTTTTTTTTCTTTCTTATTTTTTGTCTGGGTAGTGTATGTGTGTACACATACGGAAGCCTGGAGGACTACACAGGGTGTGGTCCTCTACCACTCTGTGCTCTATACCTGGAGAGACAAGGTCTTTTTATTGACCCCAAAGCCTGTAACCTTGGCTAGGTTGGTTGGTAGTGAGGTCCTGGGGTCCACCTGTTTCTGAGACCAGTGTTGGAGTTAAAGGCACACGTGACTATGTCTGGCTTTTACACGGGTGCTGGGGATTTGAACTCAAGCTCTCAGGCTTGCATGGCAAGTGCTCTTACCCATTAAGTCACTCAGGGCCACATGACAGCTGATTTTCTTCATCAACTGAGTAAAAAGGCCCAAGGAATGGGCCTGTGTACTCCACATGAAGGGAGCCGAAGTCCATAGAGTTAACCTACAGATACCTAAGACACACTGTGAGAGTAACCCCTACTTGTATGCAGAGTTGGAGTAGACCCCCTGGCTCCTCTGAGGGGTGGGGAAGGCACTGTCGCTTGCTTACCCGACACACATACTGGCTCTGGGGTCCAGGCGAGAAGGTCTTGGAGCGGATGATGGTATTCCCTCGAAGAAATGGCCCTGGCGAGGGGGCACCCACCCGCCGGTCTTTGGGGCGCACCACTGTGGGGGATGGGGTCACGCTGTCAGTATTGGTCTCTCTGTCCACCTGTGGAAGAAGTCAGTTTTTACATCAATGTCCCTTGAGTCTCAGGGCCCTCTTGGTCTACTTGGCAACTCTATTACTTTGCTTATGACCACAGGCACAGATGAACTTCTTGGGCTCTCCCAAGGCTGGCCCCAGCAGCTGCACCTACCGGAGTAGCCACTCTGAGTATCACCAGTGTGCCTACTCCCTCTCTTCTACTGCTGGGAGCTGGAGGAGGCACCGCCAGCTCCTGTAAGCCATGGTGGCACTCAGGTTCTAGTGTGCACACTTAAGCACCAGCTACACCCAAGACCTCCTAGTCCCCAGAGTCCTAGCCAGTACTCTGATAATTTTCTGTACTCATGGAGGCAAATAGCAAACCTAAATAGGACCATGATGAAGCACGGTAGCATAAGCTTATAATCCCCATACTCAGGAATCTGAGTTCAAGGACAGCCTGGGCTACACAGTGAGATCCTGTCAACACACACACACACACACACACACACACACAGAGACACAGAGAGAGAGAGAGAGAGAGAGAGAGAGAGAGAGAGAGAGAGAGAGAGAGAGAAAGAAAGAAGAGAGAGCCCCCGCCCCATCTCTATAGCAGCCACCAGCATGAGAGGACACAAACACTGCCCAGAAACTTAGCAGTTACAGCACATGCTTGAGTGTGACCAGATCGCCCTCTGGTGGGAGAACTCAGTATAGCGGCATCACCACCCAGTGGCCAGGCACTGAAAGCTCTGCCCCAGGGCTCTGTTCAAGATTATCATGTATGTCAGCTGCAGGCATCCTGAGGGCACTTAAAATACAGGTCTCAGCTCCAGGCCTATGAGCAAGGCTGGTGTTACCATGTACATTTTATAGATGACGAAATGGAGGGTAGGTAGGAATGAAGTTAGCTACCCAAGACTACCTAACCACTCAGGGGCAGAGTCGTGCCCTGAACTGAGACTGCACGGGCTTGAGGTGTGATTAGAGAAAGAGGGAAGCCATAGAGGACAGAAGAAAAGGTAGGGACGCGTCAGCCCCTTCTGGTGCACCGTGGTCTCCAAATACAAATCGTAGCACAGAGACTCCAGTGACCACTTGGAAAGCTGTCCCCTGATGCCAAGAGCCTTTTCTGACAGCCCAGACATAGAGACACAGGCTGCCTCTTTTTACCTTTAATGCTGGGCACTCCTCTGCCTCTGGGGAGACCTTTTCAGCGAAGACATCTTCCTCTCCCTCCTCTTCCTCTCTCTCTTCCTCCTCAGCTACGGCCTCATTCTCGCTGGCCTCTTCCTCATACGTCCTGTGGTGACATGTTGCTATGGTTATTTCCCCGCCCAGACATCACTCCACCTCTACTCCCCTGCCCGGAAGTGTATCCAAGCAGGGTCTCTAAGACTTACGATTGTAAGGGTATTTATCAAAAGAACCTTCAACATGCGGCAGGCTGGAGCTCAGTATCAAAGCACTTTCCTAGCATGTCTGATGCTCCAGGTTCTACCTCTAGGACCCAAACAAAATAACCAATTCTATTACTAATTTGTGTATGTGCGTGTGCGTGTGTGTGTATTCTTGTGTAGGTGTGCCATGTGAGCGCGAGTGCCCATGCAAGCCAGAAGGGGGCGCTAAAGATACAGACCATTCCATATGAGAAAGGTGTCCTATCTACATAGCCTCCCTTCGATTCCCTGGTGACCCCCAGTGTGCTTTCTGGTATTGTAGATTGAACTAGCTGTTTCTTGAGTTTCATATAAGAAGAGTCAGACAACTCATGCTCTATCATCCTTGGCATCTGTGAGCATGTTTTGAAGTTCCCTCCAGGCCCTACAACCATCAGTAGCTCATTTTCTTTTTATTACTGAGTAATATTCCACCGGATGTGGTATGTTTAACACTTCATCAATCTCTGAACACCAAACTGCAGCTGTCTCTCACACACCAATCTTCTGTGAACACCTATGGACAAGTCTTTGATATCTCCATACCAGGCTGTCATTTCTGTTAGACACTGCAATATCGGTTAAGGTGACCAAAGTGAAACACCCCAGAACTATATTTCCCACGGATCCAAAGGTTCTGATGTCCTTGGCTTCTCCCAAGGTTCCTTTCTTTAGTTTGCAGAAGACGGCACCTTTCTTGCTGTCTTCACTTGGTGTTTTCTGTGCTCACAAGTGCCTGGTGTCTCCTCTGGTGTCCAAATTCCCCCCTTTTATAAGGATACCCATTGGTGGATCAGGTTCACCTGTTGTAGTTTGCCCTGAAGTTATCTGTATTTTGATGCTAATTCCACTGCCCCAAGGACAGCTGTCTAGTCACTTACTCAGAACTCAGGTGACTTCACCAGAACCTTCTCCCCATTGAATTTGTAAAGTACAGGTGAGGGGCAGATACAGGATAGAAGGAGGCCTGTCATTGGAGGAGAAGGAAGGATGGGCGGGAGAGAAGTTTGAAGGAAGAAGAGGAGACTAGGACAGTGAGACGGAGAGTGAGAAGCCATGGCAGGTGATGTTAAGATTCTGCTCTGTGTATTTACAGGTTGTTATTAATGTTCCTAAGGGATGGATGGTACCGGGCTTTGTATGTTTAAGTGGGCAATTATATCTTATCAATTGGATCTAAGATTATTGTGTTGTGTGTTCTTTTATGTGAGGGTTTGAGTGTAGGAAAGTGTGCGGCTGGGATGTGTTTCTGCCAAGATATCTAGCAGATATTTTGGGGCATCATGCAGACCAACCAGGTAAAAAGACAACCCATACTTTTTTTTTTTTATTTTTATTTTTTTGGTTCTTTTTTTTTCGAGCTGGGGACCACCCAGGCCTTAAGGCCCTAGGTAATGCTCTACCATTTCTGAGCCCCTCAGCCCCTAATTTTTTTATATTTTTACCCCTACCCTTTGTTCGCTTTGTTTTGTCTTATTTCCCAAAACAGGGTTTCTCTGTCCTGGAGTTAACCTGTAGACCAGGCTGGCCTTGAACTCAGCGATCTGCCTGCCTCTGCTTCCCCAGTGCTGGGATTAAAGATGCGCACCTCCACCGCCCGGCTTGATTACTTATTTCTTTATGGCTTTCCTGGGATTGAATTCAGGACCCTCCCTATGCACGCCTAGGCAAACAATCGACCACGAAGCCACATCACAGTCAACAGAATCTCCTACTCCTTCCGTTAGATGCTTCGGAGTTTCCATGCTTATGTTTTAGCTCTGCGATCCAAACCAGATTAACTTTTGGTTGAGGTGAAAGAAGAATAAAAATTAATTTCCCCATTCCTATAGCGAACTGTTCATATAGTACTGTTTGCTCACTGGTACTCTGGTGATGTTACTACCCGTGCCCTGGTCCTCAGGGCTGGAAGGAACTGTGAGACTAATAGGCTGCACATGTTGGGTTACATCTCACCCCATCTTGACGTCTCAAAAATGTACATGACTGCCAGGTCCTGGCTTCTGTGAAGCAGAGTCACCATGCTGAGCCACTAGAACCCAGCCAAAGCAGGATGCAACACAGTCTGCTGTGAGGCGCACTGTGGGGAAACACAGCATCTCCCCCAGGCTTCCCCAGTGGGGACAGTCAACCTCTGTTTGATGGAAACTCCTCCCCAGTAAAGAGGGAACTTGTGATAAGGGGAGTTTTGCTAGATCCATGGGCAGCGAATGCAGAGAGGAATCTGCAGGAGCCACTCACTCATTACCCGCCCTTCCTGGCTGCTTCAGAACGTCCACAGTGCTGGGGGGGAGTGTGGACACCTCACAGGTACACGGGCTGACAGCCTCATCCAGTGTCACGGGCTGCTAACAGGGGCCAGCTAGGTGGCTTAGCCCAACTGAACACTCGCCCGCTAGGCTAGTCTCTGCTATTTTACCGTAAATCTGATCAAAGCGCTCCAGGATGGGGCAGGGGGAAATATTGCATTCAATCTCAGCAGTGCAGAGAAACAACACACACGGCATCTTCCACCCACCGCAGCGGCAAACAAATGCAGCGAACGGAAAGTGCCAGCGAGCGACGTTTCTCCGAGCGGAGTGAGATCGTGAGCAAGCGTAGGCGAGTCCGTGGCGTCATCTGTCAAGTCACGATCACGGGCTTCATTCAGTTTGTATTTTAGAAGCTGAAGCCCGGACTTCTGTACTAGGGAAACGCTCTGCTGCTGAGCCGTATCCTCAGCCCCAAATGTACATATTCTAGGTCAGTACAGGAGTTCGAGTAAATGCTGGAGAGTGCACGCTCAGGGTATCCTTAGACTGTTGGTGGGAGTGTTTCCTGTCTAACAATCGTGACAGAGTTGAGAGGTGACATGTTCGGGCTCAGGGACACAGCAGTGCCACCTGTGAACACTGCCTCAGACAGACACACATCTGGGCTTTCGCTCTCCCAAGCTTTGAGACCATCTTTTCCTGTGTTTTCCTTCTGGTTAATTATCATGCGTGTACATGAGGGAGGGTATGGGCATGCTATAGAGCACACGTGGGAGTCGGAGGGTAACTTCCAGGAGTTGGTTCTCTCGCTCTACTGTGTGGAGCCCGGGGATTGAACTCAGGTCACCGGGCTTGGGGGCAAGCGCCTTTTCACACTGAGCCACCCCGCTGCCCCTTCCGTGTTTTCTAACACTGTGAGTATTGTTTTGCCTGTGACTCTCTAAAAGAAACAAATGCAGTTTTCTACTGGAGAGTGGTGATGTGCCCCTGCCCTCAGAGAGCTGGAGGCCAGTGTTGCCACAGAAGAGACCAAGGGAGAGAAATTCCCCTCCATGCGTGCAATGAAGGCATCTAAACAGTTAAAGCGAGAGGGGGGAGAGGTTAGCAGAGAGGTTAGCATTGGGCCTTAATATTGCAGGTGCCCTAGTGCCAAGGGCTGACCTCGGGAGACCTCCCCTGGACTCCAGAGAGGAGCAGGTGCATCCAAGCTGGTGATCGCCCCAGGATCAAAAGCCACCTCCGGGCCTGGGGAAGGGAGCTGCAGATGGACCTAACCCACCACAGCAGTTCTGGGAGGCCTGGCCCTCTTTGTAAGTTGGCATCTGGGAAGTGTGAATGGCAGGGGGTGGGGAGAGAGGGGGCCACGAGGGGAGCAAGAACAGAAGGTGGTTGCTAGGAGACAGCTTGAAAAGTCTCAGCGTTAGCTTGGAATTCCGGAGAAACCACTGATCTTGTGCCAGGGTGTGGGGAGAGGGGGACCTGGGCCGATTCTGGCATCAGACCTTAGCTTGGGTGACTGTCAGCATAAGGGTTGCCAGGGACAGAGAGAGTGAGATGGACACTGTGACCAACCCAGAGACAAAGGGATACAAGATTCCAGTGGCCTGGTATGCTCTTTGTCCCAGGGAGAAGTGGCAAAGGAGCGTGTATGTCAGCAACTATCACCAGTGGGCCCAATCCGGCCTGCTGCTTTCTTTTCCTGGGCAGTTGAAGCTGCGAATTGCTTTTATATTTATACTCATTTTTATGTGGTGACGGTCTCAGGTCCTTGAACGCATCGTGTGGCCAAGGATAACCTTGAAATTTGATTCCCCTGCCCCCATCTCCAGAGTACATGCATTGGAATTATAGGCCATGTGGCATCACACCGAGTTTGTGGAGTGCTGGGGAATTGAACCCAGGACTTTGTGCATGCTAGGCAAATATCTACCAATGGAAACACACACACACACACACACACACACACACACACACACACACACACACACACACCCCAGCCCATTTAAAAAATATCTTAATAAAAAGAGTAACAATCATTGCGGCATGAACAAATGCTAAGAAATGTCAGCTCCAGCATGCATAGATAGACTGTTGACAGAACACAGGCTCGGCCACCAGCTACCCAACGGCCCATGGCTGCTTTCACATGGTAGAGGCAATTTGAGAGACACAGCGGAAGCTGTATGGCCACAGCAGATGGTATTTACCATCTGGTCCTGTCCCGGAAACATATGGTGACCCCTGGAGTTAAAGATTGTATGGGGAGGCTCCTTCCAAGATCAATTACAAAATCTGGGACTCCAACAATGATAACAACAGAGCTATTGAGCATATCTTTTAGGTTTTCGACTACAATAGAAAGTCTGCTCACCCTGCTCCCTGCAGCACTGCTCCCAGCAGCCAAGGTATGGACCAAGCCAAGTGTCCATTAGCAACCAGGGTCTGTGTACACTGAATGCTAGTCAGCCATGATAGCTGTTACATGACAACACGTAAGAACCTGAGGGACATTAGGCTAAGACCAACACTGCACCTTCCCTTCCGTATGGAAACAAAAAGTTGACCTCACAGAGAAGGGAGAATGTTAGTTGCAAGAGAAGAGAGGTCACATGGTACTCACCATGTGACCCAGAGAGGAAAACAAGTTCTGTCTGCCCAGTCTGGCCACAGTTAACAGTTGGCTGTGGTTAAGAAAGGCTAAGAGAGACTGGGCATAGCACAGGCAGGGGCGGGGTGGGGGTGGGGTAAAAGGATTATCCAGAAGTCGGAGAGGAACCTGGTCTGCAGAGTGACCACCAGGCTAGCCAGGACTCCATAGTCAGAGGCTATCTCAAAAACAGAACAAAAGCTAGAAGAAAGAACGAAGTCTGCACGTTGCTCTATGAAGAAGCGACATCGGCCATTCTCTCCCTGTGACTATGACACACTACAATTACCAAAACACGATACCGTCTCCTGCATGTGTACAATAACTACTTGTCAGTTATTTGGGGGAAGGGGGGGTGTCGCAGACAGGGTTTCTCTGTGTAGCCCTGGCTGTCCTGGAACTCTGTAGACCAAGCTGGCCTCAAACTCAGAGATCCACCTGCCTCTGCCTCCCAAGTGCTGGGATTAAAGGTGTGTACCACCACCACCCTGTTACATGTAGACTTTTAAAAAGAGTGTAGATGGTGTAGTGGCACATTACACTTAAAAAAAAAATCCCGGCACCGAGGAGGCAGAAGCAGGTGGCTCTCCGCGGGAGTTCAAGGGCAGCCTGGTATACATAGTGAGTTCCAGGACAGCAGGGACTTCAAAGTGAGACCTTGTCTCAAATGACAACAGACGAACACAAAACACTTTGCTGAGGGTTATACAAAGGCAGCATCGAAACCCTAGCAGAGGTCCCGGCTGCTGATGTGTGCGGTGACATCTTGCTGTCCTTGTGAAAGAATCCAGCAGCGTTGAGCCGCATGGTATGGGACACTATTGCACAGTGGGGTCACTCTTGTCCAGACATTCTGATTGGCTCAGGGAGAGAGCCTCCCAGTGTGGGAGGTCTTCAGCCTTGCTCCACTGGAGGGAGCATTTTCTTTTGAAGTCGCCACCTTTCTCCAGCTCCCCTCTGAGGTGGGGCTAGTTCCTCTGCCTCAGATCCATCCCTGCCTCTGTGCTTCAGTGGCCGTGACAGGACTTTCACATCTAAGCAACAGTGGCCATTTCTCAATCTCCCTCACAGTGGAGTGGGCCGCACGGCCAAGGCTGGCCAAGGACAAACACGTGGACGGTGTGCTATGTGACTTGCAGAAGAACTTCTGGGCTGTGAGCTACACAAGCATGGTCATCCTGAATCTTTCTTGATAGATGACTGCCTCATGGCAGAGGATAGAACAGTCCTCTTGTCTTTATAAAGCAGCTTTAAGGATGAGGTCTCGTAGTAGAGAGAGCAAATCGGGGCGGCGGCGGGAGTGGGGTGGGATGGAGTGGGGTGGGGAGTGGGGAGAGAAGAGGAGAAAGCCTGGGTTCCCAGTAACACTGTGGATTTGGGGGATTGGATTATTTCTTTCTGTTCTTAAGTAACAAACAACTTCAACAATTTCTTCCTCTCCTCTTTCTGGTGCTGGGAATTGAACAGAGGACCTTATGTATGCTTGGCCAGTATTCTGTCAGTGAGCTTCATTCCCAACCCAGAACTTTCCCTTTTCTCTTATTTCTTCCATCTATCCCTAACAACTAAGTACAAGTCTTACTTGTACAATGCATAATGCCCAATCCATGGCCACTGATTTAAATTTAAAATCTATAGCAGGGCTCAAATTGTGTGTGTGTGTGTGTGTGTGTGTGTGTGTGTGTGTGTGTGTGTGTGTGTGTGATCTAGGTTGGCCTTGAACTCACAGCAATCTTTCTGCACACGTCTCCCACATGCTGGGATTACAGATGTAAGCCACCACGACTGTTTTGTTTTAAGCCGGAATAAATCTCACCACACCAAAACAAACAATAACACCGGGAGGGAACAAGGCACAGGGGATTCACAAACTGGGCAAGGGTTTCAGGTGCCACTGTGCTAAGCTAGTCTTTTTGCTCCAAGTGACTGTAAGCACAGGTCTTTGATGCTCCCCAGGGAACCTGGCCATGGCCACTATGTGGTCAGAGTCCTCTGTGTCTAGCCGTAGGGGGTGCGTTCACTTACCAGCTGCCCTCCAGTGTCTGGGAGCTGCTTCTCCCCTCCTGCCTCTTCTCTAGTTCCACAGCTGTCTGTTCTAGCAAGGCAGACACGGCATCCTGCAGAGACAGACAGAGTCGGCCAGGTCAGCAGGGACCCTGGGTGCTACCATACCTACCAGGCAACCCAGCCCTGTAACCTTTCTAGTGAACACAGGGAACATCCCAAAGGCTGGTTCGGCCAAGCATCTGGCCTCTGGTCACTCATACATGGGAAGTATTGTTTTGGTCTCATTAGGCAGTCTGCAGAGCGTCTCTCTCTGTGTGGACCTACCTGGCAGGGTTAGTTTAACAGCGAGGGGACAGCATTATCGATGTGACTGTCTGTCAGAGTCTTTATGTCACACAGAACATCAAGGGCATATGGATCAAGGGAGAGGCAAGCACCTTGTGTCTGGTAACAGAGACACAATGGCAAGCGTGTGGTGGTGGGTGTGGGTGTGGGTGTGGGCTGCAAATACTGAGGGCTTCCAGGAGAAGGAACTGAGTGGGGTCATTACCGAGGAACATGGACCTGAGAGAATGAGTGAATCTCTCTGACCCTCATTTTCTTCCAATAAGCACTAGGAAAGGCCGTTATGAAGATAAACCGTGATGATCTAAGCACAGGAGAGTAGCCGGGCAGACGGTATTCAGTAGACAGCAGCTGTGGCTTTCCTGTCACATGATTCATCTGCCAACATCCTCAGCTCTGCGGCCCCCCATCCCGACCCTGAAACCCCTGACGAGTTCTTCCGGGTAGGGAATAAAGAGTACAATTAACTAAGGTCCACGATGCATAGCAGAGTGGCTCACTGGACCACACAGACACCATGCATTTGCAGAGGGAAGCCGTGAACTACAGGCAGCTTAGCGGATGCTTGTCTCTTTGGTTTTGGTTTAGAAACGGGGTCTCTTTCTGTAGCCCTGATGCTCCTAGAAATTGCTTTGCAGACCAGGCTGGCCTCAAACTTTCAGTAATCCTTCTCCTGCTGGATTACAGGGGCATACTTTCATATCAAAGCAAGGAAAACATTTTCAAGTAACTCAGAACGGGCCAGGTGCCATTTACAACTTGCAACAAGCGTTCACTGTATCCATTGTATCCATTTCTTCAAAGTTTCCCCAAAACTGTATCAAACTCCTTACTAGACATGGAAACAAGTGGCTCAGAGGCTTGGAGATGTGACACAGGCTGGGCTCATCTGTTGTCTAGCCCTAAAGAGCGGAGTTCTGAACACCTTCTCCTAATTCAGGTTCTCAAGAAAGTACGATGTTCTAGCTCCCAGCTTTCTCCTTCCTTCTGCACTTTTATTTTTTTAAATTCAGGTTCTCACCTGTGTTGGGCTAGCCCCATCCACTGAAACACTCACATAACCCTCTACATCACTTTGTAAAACTTCAAGTTTTTTTTTTTTGTTGTTGTTGTTTTGTTTTGTTTCTTTTAAATCAGAGAAGCGATATAAGTTACAGCAGAATATGGAAGGAGAAAATGAAAACCCATTAGGGAGTTGGGCCATGGACACATAGGGAAGACCATTCCTGCACGGCTCTCTCTTCCCATCTGCTTCCGTTTCCCCTTACCCTGGGGCTCCTCTCCTCCCCTTGGCATGGGTTCATCCCCCCCTTCCCCCCAATCAGCCCACTTCTCGCACTCACCACATGGTCGGGCCCTGGAGCTTCTGCTAGCTGGGGCTCCCTGCCCTGCTTCTTCAAGTATTTGTAGCTCAGAAGGTTGTACCAGCGTGTTGACCTCTCCCCGGACCGGCAGACCTCGGCCAGGCTGATCTGGGCACCTCCCTGTTTGAGGCAAACACAGAGAGAGTATAAGTATGTCTGCTAGTGATGACAATAAGTCAGTCTCCATGAGATAGAGGTGGAGCTTCCTAATGGGGCCTCACTATGATGCCCAGGCTTGTGAGCTTGAGGCACTCAAAGAGTTGGGACTAGGTGTATGTCACCTCACCCATTAATACACCCCATCCCATTCCTTTTAAAGATAACTTTGCAATATAACCCAGGCTGGCTTTGAATTCACTACATCACCCACCCACATCCTGAACGCAGCCTCCTGAGTGCTAATTTTACAGCCGTTATACCACCACATTCAACGTCTCTGTATGCATAGATCTGGTGTCTTCTGGCATGGGTCTTCATGTAGCCAAGACTGGCCTCGAACTTGCTGTTAGTTGAAGATGATATTTAACTTCTGGTCCTTCTGCCTGCCTCCCTAGTGCTGGGCTTACGCATGTGTGCTACCAACCTCACACACAGCCCATTTTAAAAACAGGGTTGAGTTCTGCTTGTTGATACTTCTCCTGTGCCAATCTCGGTTAGGTTCTGGGTTGGGTACTAAGGGCAGTGAGGGTCACTATGCAGTCGCACTGTCTAGCAGCTAAGAGTCCCAAGGAGCACACCACCGTAAACAGGCAATCACAAAAGAGGTGGCTTTTACATTCCTTAGGGAAGGAACTTGCCAGCATCTAGCAAAAATGGATACATTGATTCTGTGGCTGGGGAATCGCATGTGTAGGCATCGTTCCCATGGACACTAGTTCAAAATGGCCCATAAACAGGAGCCTTCATTTTGGCTTTCTTTGTAATACTACGAGAGGTTGCTATGCAGTTGAGACTGGCCTTGAATGCATTTTCCTGCCACATCTTCTGATTGTGCTAGGATTATGGTTCACATATAGAGGCAAAACCAACTACCTACCTACCTAGCTACCTACACACACACACACACACACACACACACACACACACACACACACACACACACTTGCACCTTGTCTGAGGTACAGAAGGTCAGATGATCATGTGTTTGACAAGAAATAACATCGAGACAAGGAATAAACAAATCCAAAGGCTAACTATATAAGGTATATGGTAGGATCAGGGTTGATGTCAAAGAGTGGGACCTTTCCATGCACCTCTTCTTTGAGGCGTACGAACGCATTGCTTAAATTTAAAAAAATGAAGAACAATAGACTTCCCAACCTCACTCAGAAGGGACCTGTTCAAGCACAGCATCCATCCTCTGGTGCAGCCCCATTGGGAAGCCTGGGCTAACCTTATTCTTTCTTTAGGAGTTTAAGTATTTATCCAGTCCTTTTCTGAAGAGCTCAGGATGGATTTGGGGTTCAGCTCACCCACTTTTCCCTGTTTTCACATATCAGTGGCTGGGTCGATGGGTGTCTGGGAAGCCAGTTTGCACAGTGGGCCCCTTGAGGCAGGTCTCTTGAGCCCACCTGAGAGCCTGGCTTCTGCTTTCTCCATCTACAGGATGGGCATCTCTAATGCCAATCTGAATCTCAACTGCTCCAAACCCCAAGACCGTCTGAGCGTTATCCGGGTGCCACGAGTAAAAAAAGGCCACGCCACGTCTTTTTCTTACACGCAAAGTTACTTAAAATAGTCTATACCCCAACCTTCAGGCTAGGGACTACAAGGTATATCTGAAACAAATACATTTCCTATTTAGACTTGAATTCCAGCCCCAACATATTTCATTATATATGCAAATATCCTGAGCCAGTAAAACAAGACAAAACAAAACAAAACAAAAACCCCGAGAAACCCCAAACAAACAAACAACCCCCTGAAATCTGAACCAGTTCTGGTCAAGTATTTCTGACAGGGATATTCGACCTAAAACAGGAGGTACGGATCGGTGTGCAGACTGCCGAGTCTGGTGGGCTAACAGTGTGGAGCAGGGAGAGGAAGTCAGCAGCTACTGACACCTGACTATTCTGACACCCGCTTCTTCACCAATGGCGGCTACATGCAGGGCTGGGGAGTGGGGTATTGCCAATTCAGGAATTAAATGGCTGGCATGCCCCAGGCAAGCCAATTCAGGAATTAAATGGCTGGCATGCCCCAGGCAACAGAATAAATTAAATATATATAAAAGAATAGGTATACTACTCCTTTAGTCATCCAACAAGTATTCCCTGCGGCAAGATAAGCATCTAGAACGTGATTCCCACCCTCACCCGCAAGGGTTTCCTGGGGACACACATACAAGCATACTGGATACTGCAGTCCAGAACATGACAGGCCACACCTGAGTTACAGGCCGAGAAGGACCGTCTGGCAGCACGACCCCTTCATCAGATTGTTGTGAATGACAAGATGCCCTGCCTGCTGCCACCGGCTTGCAGGTGTGAATAGCACTTCTCGAACTAGCAGCATTTATTCACGCATGGGTTCGAATGAGCAGCCTATTAATGCTGGGGCGTGTGAACAGGGGAGCAAATGGTCCCAGGAGGCAGCGTGTGAGAGCGAGGAGGGGCGTCCAGGGTTTGTGCGATAACAGCGAGGACTGGTATGTTTCAGAGGATGCCGCACAGCACGGCTTGGGTGTACTTCCTGTCCAGCTGCACAGGTGGGGGTGGGGCTCACACAGGGCAGGGCCGGAGCTTGGCCAAGTTAGGGACACCAAGCAAGAGTGGAACAAGGGAGCTATTCTCAGAGCCGACCGTGGGGTCCGCCGAACAGGGCCGGAGCTGTGTGACACTGGCCTTAGTGGCTGGGTGGGAAGAGTGTGACGCCCCACTAACACAGGTGGTAGAATTGCTGTGGACAATCTTAGGAACTCAGGCTGTGTGTTCCTCTGGGTCTGGGGAGGTGAGAGACTTTGGTCACCTTGAAATGTGACACGGCTCAACAGGAACGCATAAGGAAGATGAATGTGTTGAAATCCATGTTGGTCCTTTGTCAGTTCACTGGGTGAATGGGGCAGGTAACTTAGCCTTTGGGGGCCTTGCTCGCTCTCTAAAAGGGAGATCACTGGAGACTGCCTCCTGGGCTGAGGGTTAAACAAGGGGCTCTTGGCCCAACGGTAGGCACACAGATAACTGCTTGTTAATGGCGTGGCTAATTAAATAGCTTAAAACACACTGGGGATTCCACAGCCGCAGCAAGGCAGGGAGACTCCGAGGAGTGGGAGCAGAAGAGCCCTTTCCCTCTCATGCCTCACTGCCTCTCTTCCAGCACCCAAACCTATGCTTCGCGTCGTTCCCAGCAGAGGCAGGCGAGGAGGTTTCCCATTGGTCATGGACAGCAACAAACCACTGTAAGATGAGCGCTTTGGCTGTTGCCATGGCAACCAGCAATGGCCAGACCTCAATTAGGAAGGAAGAATAAAAGGCACCCACTTAGGAGAAGAAAAACAGGATTTAGTCTCTTCTCTGTTCTGGAATTCCCAGGGCTGAGGAAAGCTTTCCCGGAGGAGTCTGGGTTTGGAAGTGCTTTCCTTCAACATCCACAGTGTTTCCTAAAACCCCTTTGCCACCATTTGTATCCTCCAAGGAAGCATCGAGTTAGCAAAGAAAGGGCACTGAGGGGCTCGAACATATGCCCTGCAAGCACTAATACAGCCCTGCCCCTGGGTTACTGTGCTACCCAAAGCAGGAACTTTCGTCTCTGTGACTCAGTTTCCACCGGCACAAATTACCTTTTCTTAGGATGAGTGAAATCAGTGGAGAGAGTGCTTGTCAGGGACCTAATTTAGTGTCTGTCAGAAAATGTCACCCAACCGACATTTACTGTTACATTTGTATCCATGGTAACACTATCAGAAGAGGCAGGGTTTCTGTCAAGGGCTGAGCAGGAAGGTGACTGTTGTTTGGGTCCATTGAGCACTTAACCTGTGTGGCTACTCTGTGAATGTAGCACCCCACCCCCTGGGAACTTGTTAGAAATGCAGATTCTCCAATTTGTGGCATCTCCATTTGCACTCTGACCTGAGCACCAGGTGACTCACAGCGGCCGCCTTGTGCACAAGTCTGAGCCGCACTGCATTAATGCTTTGTCAGACGGAAGCTCAGATAGAATGGTCGGCAACAAGAGCTGCATTGCAGGTTTGAGAACTGAGACTGAGCATTGAAGACTCTCAGGTGGCAGGGCTAGGCAGGGCTAGCCTGGTGATTTGCCCTTAAATCCCGAGGATGCAGTCTCAGAATTCCCTCACAGAAAGGATTCTCCATCACGGGCAGATCAAGGTCAGCCTGGACAGTTAGGGAGCCACCGACTCTGAGCAAAGGCTTATGGCTGCCACTAGGAGAAAGACCAGCCTGCAGGGGAGGCAGCAACTGCCATGGTTACTCTCTCAGCTTCTGAACACAGCTGCAGGAAGAAGGCTCAGTGCTACCAACAAATCCCTGGCCTATCGTCTACACGAGCTTCACATTTTCTTCTGTTGCTTCGACCCAGCCATTTCTAATACAGGCCATATCACAGTTTGCGTGTTATCCGACAGTGCTGGCTCCTTGTCTAAGTGGCTCTCTCACCAGATCGCCAGCGCTCAGCACAGGCACTGGTGCCTAACAGGCTCTCAGGAGAGAGCTCTCTTTTAACTCTAAAGCCCACATTGCTTTAAAGACACTGGAGCTGCCATTTAAACATTCTGAAATGGCATCAGAGTTAAGAAAGCCTTTCATTTTGTTCAGCTAGGAACAAAAATTTTATATCCCAGAAGCCCCTGGGGAGGGGTTACTCAAAGTTGAACAATGTTGCACTGCCTGCATTGAAGTGCAAGGCTCTCCCAGGGCTCCTGACTCGCCTTGATCTTGGCTCTGGCCAGTGCAAAAGAAGAGGAAGCCGGGGGAGCAGAAGAGGTCCCCGTTTACTAAGAACCTGTCCCAGGCACTTCAGAGGGTGCTTTGTATACACACTCTTAAGCCTCACGGCTCTCACCCAGTGGGCAACCAGGAAGGGATTGTAGACAAAGAAAGCAGAAAGGAGAGACATTATGGAACTTGCCCATGGCCACTCAGCTAGACCCCAAGTGGTAAAGGTGAGATCTGAACTCATGCTGTTCTTATTAATCTGTGACTCTTCTCTGATCTCTAAAGAAACTAAGGCAGATGCCATGCACTTCCAGGTCATTCCAGGTCTTCTCACAGGAGGCGCTCGCATACACGAGTCTGAGATCACTCTTCTCTGCGGAGGGAATCTCTGCCTGAAATCCAGACATGACACATACCCCTACCTGTATCACCCTCATGCCTTAAGGACTGAAGAGCAGGCGGACAGACAGAGACAGACTCAGCCCTCACCAGGCACTCCTCTGTATGGCTCCTGTCAGTGGTGCAGACATCAACTCGTAAGGTCTTCTGGTGAAGGGCTGGGTAGGACATGGACACCCAGAATGCCTCATTGAACACGAGGCTATCTGCAGAGTCCAGAGGCCGGGTTCTGAACAAGCAGGTGCTGCTTTCAGAGCAAGGCAAGATGGCTACACGGATGTTCCTGGAGGAGACAGAACCACCAGAGAGCTGCGTCAGCTGTCAGGGGCTGATGTATTACAGAGATCCCCAGGGAGACAGGGGAAGGAGAGTGCAGAATGTCTTATGTGGGGCTCCAGGGTACCACGTGCTCTTCCTGCCCGTGGGTCTCTGAATTCTTTGTTCTTGTTATTTTGTTTCTTTTTTTTTTTTTCTTCCTGGAAACAGGGTCTTGCTGAACTCTAACTCCCAGAGACCTGCTTGCCTCTGCCTCCTCAAGAGTTGATATTAAAGGCGTGTGCCAATCCGCCTAGCTGGGTCTCCAGATTCTTAGAGACTCAAAGCTTGTGGAGGCTGAGGCAAGCTGGCTGCAAACATGGATAGGCAGCCGTTCACTAGTACTGAGCAATGATGAGAAGAGGGCCACGTATGCACCGAAGGCAAATGCACTAATCCCCTGCAGGCTGAAGCTTGACAATTCTGTTATGTGTATACACGCAAGCGGAGGTCACAGGTCAGCCTTTTTGGTCAGCCCTCTCAGGCTGTCTACCTTGGTTTTGTTATTGTTGTTTGTTCTTCTTTTAAAACAGATCTCTCATTGGCTTGGAACTTTCCAAATAGGCTGGCTACCTATAGTCTGGCTGGCTAGTAAGCCCCAGGGATTTGCCTGTCTGTGACTCCTAGTGCTTAGATTAAAACTGTATACTACCATGTCCTGCTTCTTTTTGGGGGGATGAAACTCTGGCCCTCATAGCAAACACTTTACCAACAATTCTAACAGGACTACAAATGTGTTTGTCTTTGTCTGGGTAGACCTTGTGCTCCTAGGCACAGTTGGCCATGCACAAGGACCTAAGAGAACCCAGGCGTTTCTGTTTCTAGCATTGTTTGAGGGGGCAGACAATAGAGATAAGCTAAGCCAGTCTGGTCTTCCTTGGGCTTTGTTAGTCTTCTCTGACCCCCCCCCCACCATCCTACCCCAGGTCACAACTACCGTAGCTCTCCAGGCCTTATGGTGGATGTAAGGGTAGATGATTGCAATATAACATACGCCCAGTCTACAGCAGGGGTGCGTGCGGACAGTGTAGGCGCTTGCCAACCTAGTGGCCTCCAGGTAACACCAGTCACACTCTTCCAATGTTGGCTAGACAACCAGAGAGTCATTTCTGCCTACAGAGGACAACAGGGACCTGATTGTTCTCCTGGGGTCACAGTCCAGGAGGTTTCCACGGGGGATCGGCACACCCAGCATTCCTAGAGCAGTGTGTGGTGGGCATCCAGGCTGTACCAGGAAGTGGGAGAGCTACCTACAGTGGCACTTTCCAAAGCTGCTGAGCTTGCCATTGGGCCTGTGTGTGCATGGGCAGCCCCAGCATGCTCACCGGCAGGAAACAGCCGAGGTGGTGTTTGGAGCTTGGAGCAAGATGGAGGTAAAGAGCTTTCCCAGGGAGAAGCACAGCAGGTGACAGGGTGACCTGCAATACTCAATACTCACACTTTCTGGTCTTGTTGTAGTAACAAGGCAGAGAGATTACTCAGCTGGATGACTAATATTGCAAACTGCTTACTCTTCTCATCATATCTGAAATGAAGGGACGTGTAGAACACCAGTTAGGATATCATTCCTTCCCTCCCTCCCTCCCTCCCTCCCTCCCTCCCTCCTTTCCTTGTTTCTTTCTTTTTTTTTTTTTAAAGAACAGAGGCTCACTGTGTATCCTTGGCTAGCCTGTATAGACCAGGCTGGCTTTGAACTCCCAGAGATCCTTCTGCCTCTGCATCCTCAGTGCCAGGACTGAGAGTGTGTGTCACCATGCCCCACATTTTCTTTCTTGGCAATTATAGGTCACGGCTGCTGGCTTCTCTGTCCATTGTGGTAAGCTAGACAGCGCTCACCCTCAGCTTTGTGGCCATGACCAGATAGATACAGGTCCAGAACTGGCAGTCATCAGAATTCTTATTTATTTACTTCTTTGTTTATTATTGAGACGAAGTCTGGTTATGTAGCCTTGGCCAGCCTGGAACTTGCTTATGTAGACCAGGCTGGCCTCAAACTCAAGAGGTTTGTCTGCACTCTGCCTCCTGAGTGCTGGGATTAAAGATATGCACTACCATGCTTGGATTATTTACTTTAGAGACATATATTTTTAAGTGTGTGCATGTGCGTATGTGTGTGTGTGTGCGTGTGTGTGTGTGTGTGTGTGCATGTGCGTGCGTGCATGTGTGTGTATAGTTTCAGGCTGTTGTGATCCACCAGTATATGTTGGGAATCAAACCTGAGCCCTCTGTAAGAGCAGCTTTACTAATGACTCTTAACCACCAAGTCGGTCTTTCCAGCTCCTTTTTAGTTTTTTAAGTTTCTCAAATGTTACTTTATTAATTATTATGGTTAGAGGGAGTCGATATGAGTGCATGTGTGCACACGCCATGGGGCACATTTGGAGGTCAGGGGACAACTTTTGGAAGTCAGTTCTCCCCGTTCCCGACCCCCTGTGGGTTCTGGAGATCGATCTCAGGCTCTCACGGTAAATGCTTTGACTGGGGAAGCCACCCAACTGGTCCATTCGGCTCAATTTTTACAGAGGTACCAGAAGTTCGTGTGAGTATTTCTGACATTAAAATGTTTGCATAAGAAAACGTAGAAGCCATCCCCAGGGAGAGAAGCCAGCAGTGACAGCAATGCACGTATCAGTCAGAGCTGGGCTGTGGTCCCCGGGGTCAGCCTGAGGTAGGAACACTGGAACCTAGATGGGGATGGAAAGACCACCTTAAAAAGTAGATGCTATGCAAACAGGACACCTATGTCATCTGCCTCTGTCCTGCTCAATACCAGCCACAAGAAACTTGGCTTTCCTCATCTGTGGTGAAGGGGACAGTATCCCTCTATTCAAGAGCCCACCCAGGATAGTGGGTTCTCTTCTTCCCTGGATAGCCAGGAAGGTTCAATATGGTCAGTGGAGAAGAGGTCCTATGTAAGCCCTCCCTCTGTCCTTGTCCCCCCATTACTTACTTCAGGGCAATCTGAACCTGAGTGGCACCCACAGCTTCCAACTCGTCACTGTCGAATGCAGCAGCTTCAGAAGTACCTAGTCTGAAAGACACCGGCGGAAGGGGTTAGCTTCCTGCCCGCCAACAAAGGCTTTTTCTGGAATCAGGGTTCTTGGTGTGAGGCTGCTGGCTGTGTGCCCAGTGTTTCTCTGGACCCTCGCTTTCCCTCGTGCTTGGGAGCCCACTCTAGAATAGACTCCCTTTCTGTAGCATCCAGTTCTATGGTGTACATTTGGCAGTTGTCGCCCAGAACCCACATTTGCTGGGGCAGCCTTGGACACCACCTACATCTTGCTGTCTTTATGTTGGGCATGGCCCCAGAGGTCACTGGAGCCCTACCGCATTCTGTGGAACATGGGCTTGAACATCCAGAGCCCACAGACCCGCCCCCTCCCGGAACAGAACGACGTCTGTGAACCCACCTCTGCACAGACGCCTCATACACGCCGCTGTCCCCGGCCACTGACTCATCAGACACTGCAGCGGACACACAGGCCACTTTGAGGCCACACCCTGGGGCCACACTTGCAGCTGTAGTGGGAAGAGGGAAAGATGAGAGAGGGAAAGTCATGTTCGGAAGCCACGCAACTCCGCCCCACTCTCCTGATGGTCCCAGTGAACGGCAGTACCTCTGAACACTCAGGTAAGGTCCCTCTCATCCTGAGACAAGGGAAGAAGGCCTGTGATTTCACGTCTGTGATAGCCATTCTTGGTTATCCACTTGGCCACCTCTGGAATGAACTGAAACCCAAACGGCTGGGCACGTTTGTGAGGGATTTCTTTTTCTTTTAATTAATTTAAACTGGGAAGATCGACTGCTAATCCCAATCTTTGGGGTGGGAAAATACAATAAACCTTTAATCCAGATCTTTTGAGGTAGGAAGATTTACCTATAATACGGGCCACTCCTTCTGATGACTGCCTGTAGAAAGACACTCTTTGCGTGTGTGTGTGTGTGTGTGTGTGTGTGTGTGTGTGTGTGTGTGTGTGTGCTTGTTTTGTCCTTGCTGGCAAGCCTATTCCTTCACTGGAATGAGAGCCTGCTATTTGGGATTCTGGGGTATACTGACGACCAGCTGAGACATCCAGCCTCATGAACTGAACAACTACTGGATTCTAGAACCTTGTGTTGGTTCATGGCAGCCACTGTTGGACTAGCTGGACCACAGCTTACAAGTCATTCTAATAAAACCCCTTGACCCCGTGTATCACTATCCCTTCTCCAAACGTATTTAGATTGCGATTCATAACAGTAGCAAAATTACAGTTATGAAGTAGCAATGAAAATAACGCTATGATTGGGGCTCACCACAACATGAGGAACCGGATTAAAGAGTTGCAGCCTTAGGAAGGTGGAGAACCCTGACTATTATCATGTATAACACCCCAGACTCTGGAACTAAACTGTCTGGCAGGATTGGAAAGACGTAGCAGCAATTATAAGCATTTGCCGCTCTTACAGAAGCCCAAAGTTTGATTCTCAGCCTGTGTATGGCAGCTCACAACTGTAGATATTTCACGTTGGAGAAATTCAGGCCCAGGGGATCTGCCTCCCTCTTCTGGCCTTCAAAGGTGCAGACATGAATGTGGTGCTTGCAAAGACGAGCAGGATAAACACTTGTTCACATAAAATAAAGAACGGCCCAGTCGCAAACATGGCTCCGTCACATACTCCTCTGTGACCTGGGAACACTGACTGAACCCCAGCAAACCCCAGGTTCCTCCTATTGAGGTGAGGATGACACCTACTTTATAGAGCTCCTGGGGGCACTGAAGGAGGGAAAGTCCACAGTACAGAGATTACTAATTCCACTGCAGGATGTTCGGGGGGTGTGTGAGCACGCATATGCACGCACGAGAACATGGGGGCACGAGTTATGTGTCTGTGCATGTTCAGTCCAGAGGTCAACTCAAGCACTCTTCCTCAAGGGCCACATCCCTGGGTTTTTGAGACAGGGTTTCTCCCTCCAAGGCTCACCATTAAGATAGATTAGTTGGCCAGCGAGCCCCAGGGATCTCTGCTTCCTCACTGCTGAAATAGGGAAGCACATATGTACCACCAATACTAGCTTTCTCCTCCTCCTCCTCCTCCTCTTCTTCTTCTTTTTATGTGAATTCTTGGAGTTGAACTCAGGTCCTCACGTTTGTGAAGCAAACAGTGTACTAGTGCCCTAGCCCTGCCTCCTCCTGACTGTTAAGACTGGGTTTTGGTATATAGCCTAGGTTAGCTTTGAACTCATGATCTTCCTGCCTGAGCCCACAGTCAGTTCCTCCTCCTCTCTCCCTCTTTACCCTCAGCAGAAGTCTCTGGCTTGAGGGTCATAACTGGGCTCTCTGCATGCAGAACACATTTTGTCCATGACCAAGTGATGAGTACCCTGAGTGCAGGGCTCATTGCTACAGAAGTGAGCATACGAAATCCAGCGCTATGAAGGTAAAGAAGTCACGCCTTGCCATCCGCGAAAGCCAGCTCTAGGTATTTCACACACGGCCAGATAAGCCATGTTCCTCGTAAGTAAGGGTGCACTCCAGGCCCTGGGGCAGATAGAGATGTCCGGGGAGCTGGGGGGCGGGCGGGGTGGGGTAGATGTATGGTGGTGCACAGAGACTGGGTTTGGCAGGTCAGTGGTGAGGAGAGCCTGAGGCACATCTGGTGCTGGAGATGAGGAAAAAGCTTTCCCAGCCTCGCCCCACACCCGCTGTGCCCGGGGAGACTTCCCACCACTCTCAGCCTCCCCTACACCCCCACATCTCCGCCCTCCGCTAAACCACTTAAGGAGATTAATTTGTCTGGTGACTGAACGGCAGCACTAATCGGGTAACCAGCTTAGCGCTGGAGCTCTACCACTGCTCATGGAGGGGGAGCCTGCTGGAGACGGCACGAAAGAAACATGTCCCTCGCCTTGTGCTGCCTCTACCCTATGAGCCCCAAGGTCCGACATTGGGAGGGGAGGCAAGGGAGGGTGCCTTCCCAGGAAGTCTTGGTGTCCTGATGTCGTCCTGAATTCTTAACAAAGACGCTAATCTTAGGCCAAGGCAGAGGTTCTAGCCGCACCCCCTTCTCTCTGGGGATCAATCTGCAGAAGCTTGCCACCTGCAGTAGTTTTATTTTTGTTTGAGAGAACTCAGCGAGATTCCCTTCCTGATGAGGGAACCCCAGGGATCCCAGTTCCTCTCTAAAGAAAATGGCTGATATTCAGAACCTTTAGTTAACTGGGAAACCTCACTCCCCTACCTGTGGCTCCTGTGCACGGACAATTCCAGGCACAGCCGCTATACGACTGCCCATTCTTAACAAAACAAAACAAAACAAAACAAAACAAAACAAAACACACTATTCATAGAACTAAGAGGTTCAAATGGGTAAACGTATACAGCAGGACCTGAACCTCTTTTGCATCCACCCAAACACAGAAGCCAGGTGCTATTGTCATTAGGACACTGAGGGTGGTGGGTAGAGCTCCCAGTGTGCTTAATGTCTAGGTGGGCTGAGGAAGCTCCAAGAGTCACACACACATTCTGGGGACAGTGAGCTGCTTCCAATTCTAACGATACGGCATGACCAATAAGGGACTGAGCTCTGAGATCAGAAAGACCTAGCTTCCAGGGCTAGCCTGTTTGCTGTGAGGGCAACCCTGGCCAAGGGACGCCGCTTCTCTGAACCTCTCCTTTCTCAATCTATGAAATACACAGGGAAGAAACAACCCATATTTAAAAAAAAAAATACAATACATCTCAGACGAATGTGGAGAACCACAATTCGTTATGCGACGGCTGCTACAGTTTTCCTTCTGACAAACCTAGGATGTCATTCCAGCAGTCATATCCTAAACCGACTCCAGAATGTTCTTTTTGACCCCAGGAAGAAGTGAAAGCCATTTCTGGGTTTCCTGGGGTCACGTGGGGCCTTGCTATAATCAGTATAAAAATCCCGCGTGCGCACCCATGGACGCGCCATGGTGCACAGGTGGAGGTCAGAGGACAAGTTTTGGGAATCAGTTTTCTTTTACTGTGGGCTCGGGGTGCCCAACTCAGGTCGCAAACCTTGTTCCGTAAGCACCTTTGAGTTGTCTTATCTGCCCATGGATTCTTTTTTTTTTTTTTTTTCTCCCCGTATTTTGAGAAAAGATCTCCAAGCTTCCAGACCAAACCGGCTATATAGTGGAGAATGACTTTGCATTCCTGGTCTTCATGCCTCTTCCCCCTAAATGCCTGGGGTCATAGTTGAATTGCTGCTACACCCTCTTACTCTCACCGCCCTCCCTCCTCCCTCTGCCCCTCCCCCTCATTATTTAAGCCTCAATCCATTCTGACCTGGCTGCCTCAACTCCACCGAAAGGCTCCACCACACATCGCTGTTATCCCCTTCCCATGCCTTTGCCTGGTACATTTCTAACGCCCGTGGCTCCCTCCCGCTGAACCCAAGCTTTGCGGCAGTGGGGGAGGGGGGCGGCCCTTGTCTGTTGTGAACACTGACCCCTCCAGCAGCTACATTTGCCATATCAACGGAAAGCTTAGATGAATTAATCCATTCATATTCAATTAGCCCAGCCAGGATCTGGATTCATTTTAGTAGGCGCTAAATATCTGTTGAGTGAAATCCACCACAAAACAAAACCCTAGCCCAGGGACCTAGCACATTCTACCTTTGTCAGGATCTACCAACCCCATAAAGACCCAGCCACCCACAGTCAGGAATTATGGCAGGAATTCCCCGCTTTCTGGTTCCCCATAAGGGCACTGTGCTCCTTACCCTGGCCCAGTGGTTTGCCCTCAGGTCCTGGTTCCTCCAGCCGGAATCTTTCCCGGGCGCCATTGGTGCCGAGGCTCAGTTCACAAAGAGTGGGGCTCAGCTCTGTGTCTTCAAACTCCAGCGGGGTCAGAAAGGCATCTCCAGCCAGGAGGGGGTCAGCGATGAGAGGGGAACAGGGAGGGGACGGGGAGGAGAGAGATGAGCGTGGAGACAAGGAGGTCATGGATCTTGGAGTGCCGGAGAGGGAGCGCAGGGCCTGCAGGCGGCTGCCTCCCTCTGCCTTCTGAGTCTTGGCCACCTCATCCTCGTGGATGGTGGTGATGCAGCCTGAGGGCCGGAAGCCTGTGGCACCCTCCAGGAACAGCAGTTCTACTTTGCTCGGGAGCTCCGAGTCCAGCTGCTCGAACGGGTCGTAATAGAGGTCAGTGAAGCTGGCTGAGGTGGACGAGTCCAGGCTAGAGGCAGCCAGGGAGCCCCGGCTGGACGTAAGTGACCCAGGGCTACTGCCTGAAGACAGTGACTGCATACTGCTGGAGAGGCTGGGGACAGGGAAAGGGAAAAGGTAACATGGAGTAAGGTGAACACCGGGGACTCCACCGGGCTTGGGAGTCATGAACGTCATCTTCCCAGCCCACTTGACAGCCTAAGCTGGACCATGCACCCAGTTTCACTGAGGAGAAAATAGAGATCTAGAGAGAGCTGGGGGCCCAGAGTAGCAGAGCAGGTGCCCATGAGCCTCTTGCTTCGTAGCTCAGGCTAGCCTTAAACTCCTGATGCTCTGAGTCCTGAGATCATACACCTGGAAACCCCACACCCGGATCCCACTTTCCTCCTCTTCTATCCTTGTTTCTTATTGGCCACACTGCATCTTTATTAAAACATTTCTTTTGCTTGTTTCCTTGGATCGGTTGATTGAGATGGGATCTGACTGTGCCGCTCTGGCGGGCCTGAAACTTGGTATGTAGACCAGGATGGTCTTGAACTCAGAGACAAGGCCTGCCTCTGCCTCCTGAGTGCCCTTGGGATTAAAGGCATCTGCTACACTTAGTACCTTTCTTGAAATCGACTCCCATTTTTCCCTTTTCTTTTCTTTTTTTTTGGAGGGGGTAGGGGGCACACACAGACCTGAGGCTGGCCTTGAACTTCCAGTCTCCCCGATTCTACTCCCACCTGCTAAATGCTGGGATTACAAGTGCAGCCCTTCACACTCTGCTCTAGTCACTTTTTTCCCCAAATTTTTTCTTTTTTCCCCCAATTTTTTTTTTTGTTATAGGGCCTCTCTATGTGTAGTTCTGGCTGTCCTGGAACTTGCTATGTGGACCAGGCTGGCCTCAGAGAGCCACCTGCCTCTACCTCCCAAGTGCTGGGATTAAAGGTATGGGATACCAATACCATACCAGAATGTAATTCACTTTTTAAAAAAAATATGATAAAATATTTAACTTAAAAGCAGATCTAACATCGTAAATGACCATCGAAAGGTTATTTATTGGTATAAACAGGAAGAAACCACGTTTGTTGGGGATAGGAGGCAGAGCGCTTTTAACGCTACTGTGAAGTTCCAGTCATATACTTCAACCATCAAGGCCTGAGCTTACGGAAAAACCTACTACATGCTGTAAACGTGGGCTAGAAGGCAGACCCAACGGGCATCTCCCAGGGGCTGTCTTTATTTGTAGAGTCCCACGGGATGAAGCACCCTGTGGCCGGCCACCCTAGCCAAGCCTGTATCAGCTAGAATGACAACCTTCTATGCTTCTAAATGTCCTTCCTCAAGCCACGGAGGAATGGCTTGTATGGAACTTGTACGAATGGCAGTGTGGAACTGGGCCTTCCCCACGGTGATGGTCACCGCCCACCACTCACCTTTTCAACTGAGAGTGCAGGGCGGCCACCTGCCTCGTGGCTTCCTCCAGTTCTCGCACCAGCTGGTTCCTCTTGCTGTTTAGCTTCAACCTGAGGGAGAGGAGGTAAGACAATCAGCTCCAAAGGGACGCAGTGCTCCAGCTCCTCCTGCGATCTCCGGAAAAGAGAATAAGGCCCAGGCCCTTAAAGGCACCAGGCCAAGGGTGCAGGCACAGGAACTGGGTAGAAACGTACCACGGTGTTGTGGGGAAGCAGAGACTTTATATACAAATTCTATAGTAAGTGTGCAGCCACCTGCCACACCTAAGAGACAAAGCTAGGAACTGAACACACGGCACTGATTTAGGATGTATTGATAATGTGCCTGGGGAGAATGATTTTAACAGCTTTACAAAATGAGAAAATTTGAGGCCCTTAGTTACATAGTTTACTCAAAACTATGGAATTTGTGGAAGAATTAGGATTCCACCAAACTACCATTCCTTCCTTCTCCTGCTTCAACTGCTACCCCCTCCCTTCCCTCCCTCCTTCCTTTCACCAACTAATGTTTACCCAGGTGACACTGGATGCTGTTTCCAGCACCAGGGACAGAGCAGCGAGGGACAGAACTCATTGCTTCTCTTACAGAACATGGAGGGTGGAAGACAAGAGGCGTCTAATTAGAGCGCAGTGCTAACGAGGTCCGAAAACAAACAAACAAACAAACAAACAAACAAAATGAAAAAAAAATCAAAAGCAGAGAAAGGAATCCCTAATTGAGAACGAGAAAATGGCTTCATGACCGTATTTCTGGCAACTACCCTTGGTTGTGTCTTCCTGGGTTCCCAGGATCAAAGCTAGATCACTTTCCGGGCTCCCTAACATCTGGATGAGGCACGTGGGCAAGTTCTGGCCAATGGGATATAAGCAGAAACCGTGTGTATCAGACTGAAGTGGTTAAGGAAAGTGTTCCTCCGTGTCTGCGGCCTTAAAGGGGAGGCGGGCAAGCTGTGGCCTCTTCAACAACAAGGGAGGCCGCCTAAGATATTGTATGGGTAAGAAATAAACTTCAAGAGAGCTTATCCGCAGAGGTCTGGGGCTGTTGCTTACAGCAATTGGATCAAACTAATAAGAGAAACTGAAGTGGCTCACTAGACAGAAAGGAGTCGGGAAGGAAGGGTTCTCTTTTCCTAGACGAAGAGGCTGAGATCATTCACTCTGCCGGGGGATCTGGATGATAAATCTCCACGTCAAGGTGACTCACTGCTCCTCTCTGTCACCCTGCTGGAGAAGGAACTGAATGACCCTGGCTCCCTGGACTCAGGAAGGGACCAAGAACTCAGCCAGCCCAGCCTGTGGCCAGAGGGCAAGGGCTGGTTCTCTCTCTCTCTCTCTCTCTCTCTCTCTCTCTCTCTCTCTCTCTCTCTCTCTCTCACACACACACACACACACACACACACACACACACACACACACACACAACAAAACCAAACCAGGCCATCTCTCTACCATAACAGCCAGACCTCTAGCATAGCATATGAGACCAGAGGTGGCCTCAGAAACAACTGGAGAGCAGAGGGGGCATGCCGGGTTTGTTCCTGGGCAAGCGAACCTGCGAAATCACGGACAGGACAACCAGAGCAGTAGGCATGATGCTTGGCCTACTCAATCTCTAAAGGTTTCCTTCCAGATCTTTGCCTGGGGCTGATAGGGACAGAAGGGACGCTAGCAGATGGGGGCCTGTAATGAAGAAACCCCAGAATTCTCGGCAGAGAGGATGAGGCTGTGTGTCCCCATCCCTCTCTAAGAGCACAGCCCATAAGGAAGGATACGTGTAGGGTCAAGAGGTGGAGCTCATGGTTTCTATAGAGCAACCCCAGGCACACTGGGAGCAAACGCAGATCCAGGATGGAGAAGGAAGTGTTGTTAGACTGACATGGCAACATGAGCATGGCAGGGGTAGCCACAGACAGTAACACACAGGTGCAGCGGTCCCCTCTCAGCAGCAGCAGGCTTAGCAGGCCAGATGGTACGTGAGGGACGTGCCCAGCACATGCTGGGAGGCTGTGAATACATCAATCATGGAAATAGGAAGAGGATCCAGGGGGTGAGGCCCAAATGCCCACAAGCTGTAGCTTCGCAGCTGGGACGCTGGTTAAAAATGCAGTAGCCTGGGCTATCTCAGGCCTGAAGAATTGGTCCCCCCGCCCCGGGGGTGGAGGTGGGGGTGGGGCACGGTACCCATGATCTGACAAGCATCCTGTGTGACTGCACAGCAGATCTGAGAGAGAGAGAGAGCACAGGAAGCCTAAGCACAGGGATTGTGAAGAATGTGAAGGCAGTTCCGAGGGACAAAGGGAGGGCAGAAGGAAGGAGAAATGGGAAAAGGGCACAGGGGAGGTGAAGGGGAGAGAAGACAGAAAGGGACAAGGGACACACATACAAACACAGGGAGAGAGAGAGAGAGAGAGAGAGAGAGACAGACAGACAGACAGACAGACAGACAGACAGAGACAGACAAAGACTTACAGAGAAAGGAAGCAGGAATCTGGAGGCCCAGCAGTGAAGACAGACAGACAGACAGACAGACAGACAGACAGGGATCAGAATCAGCTGTAGATTCATCAGTTCCTTCCCAACTATTTCTGTGGCTTCTCTCCTCAGACCCCTCTTAGGGCATCCTGTGTGACAAGGAGCACACATGGCTGCTTCTCCCTGTGCTCACTGCCTTCCCGACTGCTGCGTTTCCCCCAAGGACCCTGTCCTCCCGGACCTCTGCGTGGTCTGATCAATGGAGGAGTGGAGAGTTTAGGCTCCCTAGACAGGCTTGTAGAGTTGATGCTCCTGGACCTTTGAAAGACGGAATTGAAGGCAATACTGAAAGGCCTTCTGAGCTGAAGGCAGCTGCTTGAAGTTAGGAAGGGCTTGAATCCCAAGTATGGTTGCTTCTGATCCCAGCTCTGTCACTGGGTGATATAAGGTGAGCCTCCATTTCCTCATCTTTAAAATTGGTTGCTCTCAAGTTACTAGGTCCTGCACACAGAGTACACCCGAGAGGCACTGAAAGGAATCTCTGGTTCTAGCTTCAGAAAAGGAAAGCTTTCACAGTAGGCCAGCACATCTCAATTCGCAATCTGGCCCAATGCCTGCCTGCAGACTTCTGGTAATCAGGGCCTTTGCTTCCTTTTTTCTCTGTGAAGCAAATAGAGCCCATACTGGTCAATGGTTTGCTCAGGGTTAGCATTTATAAGGTATCTCTTTTGACCCAGCGAGAATCAAGCAGAGCTATGATCAATGTATTCCCTCTAGCTCCTGGTAGAGAAGATGATGGACAGCTAAAGGCCCCCAGGGACAGCTACTGGGTCTAGTGGCAGGTAAGATTACAGAAACTGGCCCAGAGGCCCAATAAGGACCTGCCCAGGCTGCCCACCCACTATACTTTCCACAAACACTAAAGGTATAGGACTTATAGACAGAACCCTTATAGCCAAAGGGTAAGGCTCCAGAAAACCAGCATAGTGCTTTTGGGCAAGTGCTTCTGAGGGGTACAAAACACAAATTATTTAAGGTCTGCTGTTTTCTTTCTTATACTGTTTTGGTGATGGATCAGAGCTGGCTGGCCATACCTGAATGGATAGATTCTAGATGTCCCTAACAGGGTAGTTCTGATCATGTGCTTTGCTGGGAAAGATTGGTCCAGTTATTGATCAAGGGATTCCCTGAGGCCCTGAGGGGCTGGGCAGAGACTGAGCAAGCATCGGACATCAGTGAAAGTGGAGCTTACTCAGTTTCGAGGACGCATTCGCAAGCTGGGTGCTTTAGAGGTCAAGGGCTGCAGGCTGTGTATTCCCAGAGCACGCACAGACGCCTGACATCTCCTGACTGCCGCTCCTGAGGCGCAGGCACGGTTCCCTGCTTTACAAACTAGGCGTGGACTGTGCCTCACCGGGAAAATGAATCCCCTCGCTTATTCCTGCTCCTGAACAATTACACGCATTTGAAAATTACTGTGTGTGGGTGGGCGCGTACATGCTTGTACAAATATTATTAAATCATAAAGAAGAGAGAGAGAATGAAATACTGTCATTTTGGAGTGAGACAGACGGATCTGGAAGACGTCATGTTAAATGAAATAAACTGGGCATAGATGAACACGGCATGTTCTCGTTTTAGAAGCTGTAAAAGCCAATCTCGCAGCGGTAGAGAAGAGCCATGGTCACGGGGAAGGCTAGAGGGAGGTCGGATAATGAGTCCCGAAACACATTCACATGGGGAATTAGTTCTGGTGCTCTATCTTGCAGTGGGGTAGCTGCAGAGAACGACCTGCAATGTATTTCAAAGCAGCGAGGAGACTCTGAAGGTCCCTAATTCAGAGACGATAAACGAACATCAGAAATACCAATTATCCCAGTGTCCCTATCATTCGAGGTAGACATATGCTGATGTATCATCCTGGTTGGTAAATATTTACAAACGCTATTTATATTAATATGAAAAATTAAAATGAAAAATCACTCTCTTTGAGGGGGAGGTGGGGAAACAGCTCAAGGTCTGCTATGGACAAAATGAAAATAGTCAGAAGAGGCTTGCAAATCATTGAAAAGTATTCTCCCCTCCCTGTTGTCTCTCTCTCTCTCTCTCTCTCTCTCTCTCTCTCTCTCTCTCTCTCTCACACACACACACACACACACTCTTCTCTCTCTCTCTCACACACACTCACTCTTCTCTCTCTCTCTCTCTCTCATACACACACACACACACACACTCACTCTCTCTCTCTCTCTCTCTCTCTCTCTCTCTCTCTCTCTCTCTCTCTCTCTCTGAATAATGTGACGATCTTTTTCCTGTGGTCCGAGAAGCTAGAAGGTCTGAGGTTAAGTTTTCAGCAGATTTGGCTGCTGGGGAGGGGTCCCTTTGTGACTGTCATGTTCTTCATGGGCTCATCTATTTGGATATTTGTTTCCCAACTGGTGGAGCTGTTTGGGGACATGTAGGAGGTATGGCCTTGCTGGAGGAAGTGTGTCACTGGGGCCAGGATTTGAGAGCCTTGCTTCATTTAAGGTTTGCCTTCTCTACTCTCTGCTCATGTTTCAAGACGTGAGCTCTCAGCTTGCTGCTCCAGCCACTTGCTGTCATGCTCAACTGTAACGCTCAAATAAACTCTTCCCTTTATACGCTGCCTTGGTCACAGTTTTCTCACAGCAACAGAGAAGTGACCGATACACCGATTCATGGACAGCAGCCTTCTCTTTTGACCTCCAGTAATAGTCACGCTAACTCCTGTGAGCAAGTGGGTGGACGAACAGACAGATGGCTGGACAGCTGGATAGACAGAAGAATGGATGTCTGAGGATTGGAGGGTCTCCTTCAAACACAATTCTCAACTCTGCAAGGTGGGAGTAAGGTTTCAAGAGAGCACCAAAGGAAATACAGAGTCTGAAACAGGTATGGGGCAGACAAGCATGAGCTGTGGCTTGCTGCTTAGGTCAAGGGCAAAGATGAGGTTGGTTAACGGTTTCTTCACAGTTTGCATTAATCGTCAGTATTTGACAATGAAGAATCCAAGTGATAAGCTTCTGAAGTCCTACTGTGGTGTATAGCTCAGGAGTAGAGCATTTGCCTAGCACGGGTGAGGCCCTGGGTTGTATCTCTAGCACAGCAAAAAAAAAAAAAAAAAAACAAAAAAACCAAGGACCCCAGGAACATACAGCCCATCCTCCTGTTTGCTGGATCTAGGAAATGGCACCCACAGTAGAAAAGTAGGAGCAGTGTCCCCCAGACTGCCAGGGCTACAGTTAGGTGGGCCTCAAGCATTTTCATTACCTGCTTGGCCCGTAAGCATTCTAGTCTGCATCTCCATGCACACTGCTGGTCTTCAAACTTCACCCTCCCCTAAATCAACTTGGTAGGCCGCAAAGAAGAAGGCTGCAGATACCCCAGCGGATATCAGAGCATTCAGATGTTCAAGACTGCATATAAATAAAATAGTGCCTGTATATTGCACATACATATTCTCCTGTATGTTTTATTATTATTATAATGTGTGTGTGTGTGTGTGTGTGTGTGTGTACACATATGTGTCCAATTTTTTTCTCTCCTTCTTGGGGATTAAACTCTGTCAGACTTGGTGGCGAGTACCTTTATCCACTGAGCCATCTTACCTGCCCTCCTGTGGCATGTAAATAATTTTATATGCTATAAAATTAGTTGTTGGAGTAATGTATCAAAATATTTGTATTCTTGTTACTTCTGATCTACTCTTTACACATCTTCACTCTGGGATTGGTTTAAGGATATGGAACCCAGGGGTACCGAGGGCTGACTATTTAACAAAAGAGAGGAAGCATCAGAGGACCCTCTGTAAGGCAGAGACGCTCACTGTGTAAAGCCTGCGAGTGTCTGCTCACAGGAATGATGGAGAGTCGCCATTACATCACTGGAAAAGCACTGCTTCAGGTGATAAAGCGCTACGGAGCTTATTGAATGAGCAGATACCCTTCTGAGAGCTGCGCCTGCACAGACTCTCCGGTACTGGTGCTTCCTGTGTGAAGTACCAGGGTCCTGGTGTACAGGGACATAAGTCATCTTTTCTGATGTGCCACTCAGGAAAGCTGTGACATTTCTACCTGAGGGTGCTCACCGGGCTGCTCAAGAATCCCCCCCATGTCCCCTCACTCCTGGCTCCTGCTGGGCTGACAGGTCAGACTGGCATGTTCTCGCTTTTCCCAGGCCCATAGGGACTTAACTCCTAAGCCTGGACCCACCTCTCAGTCAGCGCCTTGCTCTGGGTGTCCCGGGCTGCCTGCAAGTCCTTCTCCAGTCTCCTCCGGGCCATCTCTAGCTGCTCCACTTCACCCTGGGTCCATTTCCGGGGGCTGATGAAGCGCATCTCCTTCAGAAGCTCCTCCTTCTCATTGATGAGGATCAGTCGGTCCCTCTCTGAGTCTAGCACCCCAGGCCAGGCCTCACTGTCAAGTTTGGCCAGCTGGATCTTGAGGTTGGCGATCCTGCGAGTTGAGAAGGTATGAGAGATGAAAAATGGAGCTGGGAAACAGGCTGGACATGAAGTGCCAGTATCCAGAACATCCTCAGAGCAGACTTTGACAGTTACCGCTCTCTCCCTGATCAGGTTTCAGGCTAGTGCAGTAGAGACTGGATACCACCGCACACAATAGCTTCTTATCTTGTGGGGAGCTCACATCTCTGAAGGGAATTTTATGATCTCCTTCCTGGGGTGGTGGCTAAAGGTTTTGTACACACATGCATGCACACATGTGTACTCACAAAACATAGTATTTGGCATATATTTAGCCCCCATTAAATGTTCCTAGCGACTATTATCACTGGTTGGACCACTTATTAGTTATGTGAAACCGCCTTGGAGAGGGGAGAAACAATTATTTATCTTCCAGGATGGGGGAAAGCCAGTGATGATGTAAGCAGAGGGTCTGTGTGCACACATTGATTGCCAGGTAGAGGGTCTGTGTAAAACTGGTACTGAATGATCGGCAGGGTCACTGGGCTGTGGCTACCCATGTGCTCTCAGTTCTGAGTGTGGTAGCGGTGCTGTGAGAAGGACAGCCATGAAGGTGAAGTTCAGAGACCCAGAGTTAGGAGTTTTGGCCTCGACTTTTATGATGGAAAGAATCATTTATTGGGAGAATGTCATTCGAGGGGGTGGGGACATTTGAGGGCTCTGTGGTGTAACATGTGCTTTCATGTAAACAAGACATCGGTTTTTGGTTCCCAACAGCAACAACAAAAATCACTTTGGTATCCCAGCTTCTAGCACGATAGCTGGTCTGTGGCGGGTACTTACTGATTGTTAAGGAAAACAGCATCAGCCCGGGATCCTGACTTTCCTAAGACCTAGGATCCTCATCTGTGAGGCGGGGAAAACGATGGCACTCTAAGACAGCCCGTGAGCACCACATGAAAGACTTGCAAAAGGAGCTCTATCTAATTATCCCCTTTTTATGTTTTTTTGAAGAGTTCTTTATTCACGCACTTTGTGTATATGGGAACTTGTCTGTGTATATATTTGCACACCAGGAGAGGGCATCAGACATTGTGAGCTGCCATGCGGGTGCTGGGAATTGAACTTAGAACCTTCGGAAGATCAGTGACTGCCCTCAACCACTTGAGCCATCTCTCCAGCCTTTGTCAAGTATTCTGTAGACATTAGATATTATTTTTACGGGACTTTAAGAGTTTTGCTATAAACCTCCGAAAGCAACCACATCGTAACTTTTCCGATCTGGCCTCTGCAAAGTTCTCTGGGCTCTCATGTCCTAGTGTTACTGTATCCCTAAGGGGCAGATACAAAAGACTTAGTGATGTCATTGCACGGGTGTTCTCTGGCTCACCCAAGATTAAAAAAATCACCACACACGGCCAGTCCTTGTGAGCTAAGGCTTACGTGAAATGCGGCCAAACTTTCTTTACCAAAATACCATTGAATTCGAGATGCTTTGTGATGTGCAGCCAAAGTTTTATACAGACAAACCCTTCTAGCTCTTTCTCTAACCAAGGGTCCCAGCAGGAACTCTGGGTTAATTATTTAAATTCATATTCGTGTACGTAGCAGTCGAGGATGATGTAGCTGCTGGTCACTAGTGCTTAAAATCTAGAGTGACGTGATAGGCGTTAGTGGGACTCAGCTAAAAGCAGGACACTGAGGAGTACTTTCCAGGGTGCCTTTCCCAGGCCACTGTACTTTAAACCTTAGGCCACCCAACCTTGGAAGAATCAGAAGTAACTATTAGTCTCTCCCTCAGACATGCGAAGAGGACAAACCCTGCAAGGGCTGCTCAGGAGAGGTTTTCCTGAATTAGCGCTCTATCTCTCCCGTCCTTTCAGACCTGCACCCTCCGTTTTCTCATTTCATAGGGTACTGTCTTTTCTGCCTGATTATCTAGGATAGGCATTGCTCTGGGCTGGAAGAGATCAAAGGACAAGAGAGGCACAGATACACAAGTGCTGAACCCTTAGCGGGAGCCTAAGTGCTACACACTGGACAGGTTTCTTCTCTCCTCACCAGTTCCTTTTTGTCACTATCCCAACTTGTCCTGAGGAAAGGATACCTCCTCAAGTCACTTGGTGAGCTGACCTCAGTCCCCACCCCAGCAAGACCACATGACCCATATGTGGACCTTCTGGAAGTTGTAATTCCCCTATCCTCTACTGGTCCTCCACAATGAAAAGCCATTCAAAACTACCAGTGGCTCCCAGACCCACCATCTATTAAAACTTTTGGGACCACTGCATGGGAGGCTATGGCAAGAGGAGGAGGAGGAAGAGGAGGAGGAGGAAGAGGAGGAGGAGGAGGAGGAGGAGGGGGGGGGGTTGAGATAAACTTGGGATTCACAGCAAGACCCTGTCTCAAAAACTAAAACCACAAACACACACCACCCCCAAAACAGATAAACAAAGGCAGTAAACAAAACACCCATCTGTTGGGAAAGAAAGGTAGCCTTTCTGCTGAGGTCGGAAACCTGGAAGTAGGTAAGCATAGACCTGGAGATCCATGTTGCTCTTTCCAGAGGAAAGCCTGCTCCAGGACGAGGCCAGCATAAAGGCAAACGGAAGAGAAGACCAGGCTAAATTTAAGTTGTTCTATCTCACCCTGGATCTAGCGGAGCCTAAGGCCAAAGCCCCCAGCTGGGGGAGGAATGGGTTAGACTGCTGAACTCCTTTTTCTTTACTGCCTTTGTTTCCACTCTATGGAAGACACTCCTGCAACGCTTTAAGCTGCACTCTGGGAACTAAGAACTGCTACATTGTAGCTGGCCCCACTGGGTAGCTTCATTTTAACTGCATTACCTGCTGTTAAAATTTAAAGTTAAAATGTGAAAGTCATGGAACATCCTAGGCCAAACTTCTTTCTAACAAACAATAAGACGGGAGCTCTACTGTGAGCTTTTGTTTGTTTGTTTGTTTGTTTGTTTGTTTGTTTTTTAAGTTATTACATTTGTTTGTTTGTGTAGGTGTGTCCATGTGCATGCCACCTCAGGTTGAACTCAAGCTGTCAGGCTTGTTAGCAAGGGCCCTTACCCAGTGAGCCCTGCTGCAGTATTTTTAAAGTTAGATAAGCCCATAAGTGCACAAGTATTTTTAGTACAGTAAATAATCTGTTTTCACTTTTCCACAACTGCTCTGAAAAGGCCACGTTTATTACTTTATCACTGTGGTGGTAAAACCTAAGGGCTTAAGGGACAGCCACAGACCATCTGAAATTCCTGGAGCACAAGCGATTGAAGCAGGAGGTGCTCTTCAGGATTTATGATCGATTTCATAATCTATGGGGCTGGTGAAATGGCTCAGCGGGTAGAGGTGCTTGCTGTTCAGTGACAGACATTCAGTCATCAGAGCCCACGGCACTGTGGAAGGAGAAAACAGACTCCACAAAGTTGTCTTCTGACATGTGCACAGTGACCTGTGTGCCTCCCCACGCTGTCCCGGCACACATGTCATGTGCACAAACCAACAATAAATCAGGCCAGAGTCTCAGCTCAACAGTAGAATAGTAAATGCCTTGCGTGTGCAAGGCCCTGGATTCAATCCCCATAGCCTCACCCTGATCCCCCAAATCGTAAAAAGCCTTCCTGAACTACCAATCAGTTCAAGGCCAGCCAGCCTGGATAGAACGGAGAGACCTTGCCTAAAATAAACACACAGCACACCCAGCGAAAAAACTGGAGACGAAGCTGTTGTACTTGCCTAGAATGTTCACAGCCCTGGGTTCAATCCCCAGTATAACAATGACAATAGAGGGTTGGGGATTTAGCTCAGTGGTAGAGCGCTTGCCTAGCAAGCGCAAGGCCCTGGGTTCGGTCCCCAGCTCCAAAAAGAAAGAAAAAAAAAAAAACAATGACAATAGACTATGGCAAATAACACTTCCTGGGTGAAGTGAGAATTATCCACAGTCTTCTTTAGCTTGTCGCTGAGCCAAATCAAGCAAACTTAGTGCTTCTTCAAATCAAACTGATTCTGAGAACATCAGACAGCGCTGACTACAGAAACCAAGGCAGGTGAATAGAAAAATTACTAGGCTTTGCGATTAAACAGACCTAGGTTCAAACAGTTCGGCTGTTCTACTAGATAGAGTGTCTTGGGTTAGTAATTTCCTCTTTGAATTCGGGAGGATGACCATATTAAGATGATACCATCTATCTGTATCAGTGCAGTGGCGGTGCACACCTTTGAGCCCGGTATTGGGGAAGCAGAGGCAGGTGGATCTCTGTGAGGCTAGCCTGGTCCACAGAGCTAGTTCTAGGACATGGCTACAAAGAGAAACCCTGTCTCGAAAAACCAAAAACACAAAACGAAACCAAATCAAAACAGCACCATCCCCCAAACCCCAGAGGCATGTTCACAGGGACCTCCTCCATGGGGGTTACAATTAGTCTTCCCACAGATCCAGCTGTGCGTGCGTTACCTTCTCTTTGCCTCTTCATACCGAAGGCGCAATCGGACCTTCTCGGCCAACTGGTTGCTGCTGCTGGTGCTGAACTAGAGGGCAGACAAGAAGAGAGACAGGAATCACACAGTTCCAGCAGCGAGGCCAAATGCTGATCGGGTTTCAATAGCTCATGGGAGACTTGACAGGGTATTTGGGCAGAGCCAAGAAGAGTCCCCAGTCACTGGGCTGGCTGTGGAGACCGTGGGGAAGAGGGTTAGACAAAATACTCTTCTTCCCTTAGGAACAGTCTCAAACTCATATACGTCAGTACTTCGGGGAGAGAAGACAAAGGTCCACAGTACCGTAATCTAACAACGGAAAGAGGCCAATGCAGGTAACAGACACACAGAGGCCTGCAGGTTGAGGTAACAGTAGGAGAGAATACACAACACCCAACCTGGGCATACCAGGCAGAGGCTCGACTAACAGTTCATGGAGACTATAGCGAGAATGGAAGCCCTGGGTAACAGGAGGACAATCGTAGAATGTAAAAAGCATACCTAGTCTGGCTCTCAAGGGGTTTGGGACTGGGTGAATGGCTGGGACAAGGAAAGGGGGAACAGCCTGCTTCTGCAGCTGCCTGTCAGAAACAAGAAACTTCATGGGATCACACTTGGAACGGAGCGTCCCCTTACTAGAGGGAGAATAGCTACAGAAGGGGCAGGCAGCATTTAGCCAACAGGGAGCTGGAAGGCAGATTCACCCAGTGCTCTAGGCTCCAGGAGAGCAAAGGCTCTCTGAAGATCACATGTACTGTGGCCTGGTTCTACTTGGCCGCTTTCATGGCTGGTGGAGTTTTCACTACCAGGCTGAACCTTGGCCCCAAGAGGCAGCAGCTGTCTGAAAGCTGCAAGCATTGTGTAGAGGAACAATGAGAGGAATACACTCTGCTCTCCAGCTGGTCAAAGAAAACCAGAACGGAGCTACAAAAACAGTACGGAAGAAACGAGAGGAAGACGCTTCACGCGTTAAAAACGTATTGTGTGCAGGGCCTACAGGCAGCAGCTCTTGGCCAGACGGTATTTAAACTGTGGGATCCCCAACTCTGGCCTTTCCTCAGACCATTACTTCACGTCTTCTGGGGCCAGCTGAGCTCCACGGAGCCAAGTTAGCAGCCCCAGGCAGCTCCTCGGGTGATGGAGAGAATAGGCGGCCATCCTCCTAGAGCGGCCTCCCAGATGCGGCCGCTGCCTACTCACACTCCCAGAGATGTCTGTCTGCGAGCTCACATCCAGGAACTGCTTTGGCACCGGGAAGCTCGAACTCTCCAGAGAGCTGCTGCTGGACCACAGGTCGGAGTGCGACCCTCTGTCCGTCCGGAAGCCGTCCTTCAGCATGGCGAGACTCTGCAGTGTAGGAAGAACAGTAAGTGTTGTCTTGCATTGTCAGTGCCCTCAGGGGTCCAGGAAAGGACACCGGATCCCCTGGGACTGGGGACATAGATGGTTGTAAGCCACCATGTGAGTGCTGGGAATTGATCCTCTGGATCGGCAGTCAGTGCTCAACTTGGCACAAGCTGGAGTCATCCAAGAAGAGGGAAATCTCAATTGGGAAAACAGCTCCAGAAGGCAAGCAGGGAGGGCATTTTCTTAATTGGTGATTGATAGGGGAGAGCTCAGTCCATTTTGGAATGTATCACCCCTGGGCAAGCAGGGAAAAGGGTGGAACTGGGAGGAGAGAAGGGAGGGGGGCATCAATCTAGATGTAAAGTGAGTGAGTGAGTGAATGAATAATAAAAAAAGAAAGCAGGCTGAGCAAGCCACGAGGAGCAAGCCAGTAAGCAGCACTCCTCCATGGCCCCTGCATTAGCTCCAGCCTCCGGGTTCCTGCCCCCACATTCCTCCAATGGTGGACTAGAAGTGAAAGGGTAAACGAAAGAAACCCTTTCCTCATCAACCTGCCGTTGGTAATGGCCTCTCGGGGAGCAAGAGTAACCCTAACAAGATCATTACTTTATAGGTGTGTCAATTACAGGTGTAATCAATTATAAGACATCACGTGTGACGTGTCCTTCCGGATCCACCGCAATTGTACTGCACCTAACAAGTTCTCCAAGGAATCGTTTGATCATCCCCAGTGTGCCGACGAGAGGCTGGTGAGTGACAGTGGGTCGCTGTGCTCTGAACCTCTAGTCACAAGCAGAGCTCCTCTTTGCTATCCATGAGCGCCCTGTTCTTAGACCACAGTCCTGCTGTTTGCCGACGTTTCCTTCCAAAGCTAGCCACGGCGATTCTCAGTCTTTGTACTCCCGGTGTCAGTGGAGTGATGGGAAGGTGTCTTCAGGGCTAGGTGCCTTCTGAGTGGGGATTACATTCAGGGCCGAGGCACTGGGCTTGTGAACCACATGCCTCAGGGTCTGACTGATGCTATCTGAGCCAGATTGTTCTTATCGACAGAATGGCCAGAATCCGAGCCCCGCATGCAAAGCCCTTAGCCCCCATCACTGTGTTGTAGACTGAGCTCCGTGATTCAGTTCCCAGCTCGGCGAACAGAGGGGACAGACTAGCGGACATCCCGATGTTCAGGTTAAACGGCTCTGTTGTTGGTCCATCAAAAACAAGATGGGTGGTGAGGGCTGGTGGTAGGGAGCTGGCTTTGGTTGCACAACTGGGCAAAGCTTCTGTTCTAGCTTTGCCACTGGTAGGGACTGAACGCCCTCAAGTGAGTCACCCAGTGCTTCCGAGCCTCTCTCGTTTACAAAGAAACCCGGTAGAGGGGGGTTGGGGATTTAGCTCAGTGGTTCAGCGCTTGCCTAGGAAGCACAAGGCCTTGGGTTCGATCCCCAGCTCGAAAAAAGAACCAAAAAAAAAAAAAAAAAAAAAAAAAAAAGCCGGTGGAGGGCGAGTAGAACTTTGGTGCGCAACAGGATTGTGACCCAAGAACAGGGTGCTCGTGGACAGCAACGGGTAGTTCTGCTTGTGACGAGAGGTTCAGAGCACCCACGTCACTGCCAGCTCCTCGTCGGCACACTGAGGATGATCAAACGATTCCTCGGAGAACTTGTTTGACGCAGTGGAGCAGAGCTGCTCCTGAGTGTCACATTGTGGTGCGCCTGTAATTGACACTCCTGTAAAGTGACCGTCGTACGGTTAAAATTCAAAATGCCTATGACTCTTTTCATTTCAGACTACTGGAGTTGTATAACGAATCATCTCAGGGATGGGGCCAAAGTCTGGGCACAAAAAAATTGATGTTTCACGTGTACCTTGACATTTTGGATGCACCCGTGTTATGTCTGTGTCCACCACACAGAGACAGGTATAGAATATCATGTTAATGCTCGAAAAAACAAGTTTGGATGAAGGAAATCCATTGGGTACTGAAAGCTCAGTACCTTGTGTGGGTTGTGAAAATAGCCAGTGTGAAGTGCTTATACCCAGGGTCCCAGGGGCCCGCATCCCTGGGGGTCCACATCACCTTGATCAGGTCTTGTTTCTCCTTTTCTCCGCAGGTGATGGCTTTCTTGATGGCTTTGGTTTCCCTCAGCACAGCCTGGGCTTCGTCCAGTTTGTAGCCACCCTGAGCGTCGGACATCCTCTCGTCAATTCTAGGGGACAGGAAGCAGGAGAGTCAGACATGAGAGGCCAGGGAGAAAAAAGTGCGGGTGCTTTCTAGACTCCTCTCTCCATCCTGCACGGCCTTCTCCAGGCCCTACTTGGCGGAGAAGACACAGAAGGTTCTCCTCAGACTGCAAATGTGCGTGGCTACAGAATGCAGAGGCAACATGGTTCTTGGAGTTGGGCTCCTCTAAGTATGAGCTTTTACTGAAAATAATCTTCTTTTATTCCCTCCTGTATCCCCGAGGTTAGGGAAGGGGTTCCTTTAACATGTGCCCAAGAGCTGAAAAACTTTGTTTTGTTGCGTTGCTAACTTAAGACGTTCTGAGGTAGATCCTTGGTTTAACTGCGGTACCCTGGAGAACAGAGCTGAACATGACGGAGAGGGTCAGGAGATGGTGTGTCTGTCCCCTGTCCTATATACATCACATACTAGCAGGGGTCCCAGACACTGATTCACAAAATCCTAATAATACCCCAGGCTTGCGTTGTGACCGCTTCCTGCCAGATGACATAGGCCACACCTTTAAACCCCAACACTTGGGAGGCGGAGGCAGGCAGATCTCTGTGAGTTCCATGTCAAGCAAGGCTACATAGTCTCAAAAAAAAATTTTTCCCCCATAAATTGTCCAAATACATGGTCCAACATCACCGTTGGTGGAAAGCCACTGTGTTTTGTGACTTTGTGGACTTAGATCTGTCCTCTTCATTTCTGCATGGGGTCCTGGGGGTTGGGCTCAGGTGGTATCTTACAGGGCAAGCGGTTTTTACCTCCCGAGCCAACTCGCCACCTGAGAACCCTGCCAGTAATAAACACGCTGAATTACAGGACACAACGAAGGACAATGAAAGGTGAGGATAAAGAGACTCCCGGCTGTCACGCGGGTCCCCAGCTGTCACACCAGTCTGCAGCACAGCATTGGACGCACCTCCCAACCACACACCTCCGTGTTCTAAAGAAGCCCAGATTATGGCGTCTGCCCGGCCATGTTCAGGGCTGTTCTCAGCGTCAAATAGAATAAAGAACTTAAATCCTAAGGAGAGCTAGGAAGTGGTGCACAAATGTGAGGAATTAAACACCCTCAGCTTGGAGATTATTGGTGTATCTGGGCCCCGTGTGTAGGATTGTTTTGACGAAAGTGAAGGTTGTATAAAGGAAAGAGCTGAGTGTATTCCCCCTCCGCTTGCCAAAGTGCTGAGATCAAATCCAAGGCCGTCCGCGTGGGCGGCAAGTGCCCTGCCCCTGAGCTACGACTTAAGAAAGCAGAGATGGCTGAGGAGTGGGGGTCTGCAGAGGACGAGACGGTGGAGAAGGTTCTGAGAGCAGATACTTAACTGCTTCATTCTTCATCAAAGGCTGGCCTGAGGCTTCGGTGGAGGGTGGAGAAAGGGAAGTTGAACGGTCAAGGGAACACCACAAACCCATTATAACGGGATGAGAAATCCTAACAGGCTTCCTGCTACAGCCAAAGCGTCCCAGGCTAAAAATAGCGTGAGTGGGAAGTTACTTGGAAAGGAGGAAAGCAAGAACGGGGAGCAGGTTTCCTCATGGCTTGGAGCAGGAGAGAGGGCAACAGGGAGGGGTCCCCACACAGCTGCCCCCTTGCAGTTCCTTCAGCTTCCATGGCTGGGGAAAACAAAGCCCCAATTGTGTCTTCGCACTAAAAATAGCTTTGTCTATTCCTTTCGAGGACCGGGGCCTGGGCAAGCCTGCCAGGTTGGCTAAGATCTGTCTCAGATTTAGTCTGAAAAAGTTCACCTAAGGAGCATCGCTCCACAAACCTCTGTGGGTGATATTCCAGAGACACGTCCCCAGGGTGATACTCCAGAGAAACATCCCCAGAGTGTGGGCAGGGTGGGAAGCGGCCCTGCCCACACAGTCAGGGGTGCTAGGTGCAGGGGAGAGCATTATGCTTCAACAGGTCTGAAGGCTGGGGAGAGTTCTCCTCTGCAAACAGGGCAAGGATGGCTCTGCATTCCCAGAAGGACGGACAGAGCAGTCTGTGTGCCGGGCTGCAAAGAGCTTTACCTGATTTTTCCAGGCCCTTAGCAACCCAAGCTCCGGAATTTGGCTGCAGAGAGTGGCTCTGAGAACACTTGGGATAGAACTGGAGTAAGAAGGGGCCTGAGAGAACAAAGGGTCGCCATTATCCGCTCAGTGAAAGAATCCTTTTGGGTGGAGGGAAAGAAAAGTTGTGTGTGTGTGTGTGTGTGTGTGTGTGTGTCTATGTGTGTATGTTTGTGTGTGTGTATGTGTGTGTGTCTCTCTGTGTGTGTATGTGTGTGTGTCTCTGTGTGTGTGTATGTGTGTGTGTGTATGTGTGTGTGTCTCTGTGTGTATGTGTGTCTGTGTGTGTGTATGTGTGTCTGTGTGTCTGTGTGTGTGTGTATGTGTGTATCTCTGTGTGTGTGTGTGTCTCTGTGTGTGTGTGTGTCTCTGTGTGTGTGTGTCTCTGTGTGTTGGGGAAATATGTTTTAGGATTTCCAAACTATGCAGCAGTCCTTTCTCTCAGGCCTTTGGGGACTTAGATGTCCAGCATCCACAGCCTCCGACGGGTAGCTAGTTCTTCCTATCTTGTCCACACAACTCTGGCAAAAGGGCTTTGTGGAATGTACAAAGAAAAGACCCTGCTATGTCCTTTCCCCCTCCAAAGTGATAGCCTAAGTCCTTAATTTTTGCCTGCTCACAAGGGGCCGAGCTGCAGACCCAAAACCAATGCTCTGGTTTTGATTTTTCTTTCTTTGTCTTTGAGAATTTCCTTTGGTCTCCATCAACCTTTCTCTTTCCGTTTTTCTTTTCCTTTTTAAAAATTATTTATTTTTATTTTATGTGCATTGCTATTTCTGCCTGCATGTATGTCTTCTGTGTGAGGGTGTCTGTAACCCTAGAACCAGAGTTACAGACAACTGCGAGCCACCATGTGGGTGGCTGGGAATTGAACCTGGGCCCTCCGGAAGAGCAGTCAGCCCTCTTAACCACTGAGCCGTCCCTCCGGTTTCCTTTTCTTTGTTTTTAAAACTAGACAAAGCAAAACAAAAACCTCTTGTTGCTAAGTCTGAATCGGGCTCACGGATTCTTAGACACAGGTACTCAACAACTCTTGGTTGGTGTCACAGCCATCGTGGAGGCAGACACATCTGCTCTCAGACAGCAGAAGAACTGCGTGTCAGTCTCTAACTGTGTGATGGTGACGCTGGAAACTCCCTAGATCGCTCCTGAAGAATGAGGTTCACCGCTCCCAGGCTCCGAGTCATCTCTCCCCAGACCCTGATCCGAAGCAATAACACCAAGGGGGCATTAAGGGGCCTTATGCTTTTTGGGTCTGGGGAGAGGTTAATCTAGGGTAGTGTCCAGAGAGGGACCCAGATGTGAATTTCAAAAATCCAATAACTCTCCAAGCACCACAATAATGATAGTAGTCTAACAGTTCTGAACTGGAGGTGTAGATTGTGAATGACAGACAGTGCTTAGTACTAGTGGGGGTCAATTCTTGGGCACAACCTCCCCCCCCCAAAACCAAAAACTGTAACAAGACAAGGGCTAGACGGCTCTCAATGGCTAGAACGCATACCGAGCATGTGTGGAGCCCCTGGGTTCTCCCTGCAGCATCAAAACAACAGGTAAATAAATAATAAAAATGAATATTCGGCCTCGGGAGGGTCAATCTATTAGAAATGATTGCTCAAGCTGGTGATAAAGCCAGCATCCCTTAGGAATGTGTGAAACCAGCTCCCGTCTGCCGAAAGGAGTCATTTCCCTTACTTCAGGCAGAAGGGACCTATGGCTACTTGGGGGTCCATCAGCACATCAAAGCTCATGCTGGCCTCCAGGCTCCCTCAGGACCACAAGTGTCTGTTCCACGTCAGGTCCTTCCTTCCCCACAGCAGCTCCTACTCCTTACAATCCACGTGATTTGTCCACCCACCCTCTCTAGCTCTAGTTATCCTCTCTCACTATCTCTTACACTCTGTCCGTCCATCTGTCCACCCACCCATCCACCTACCCAGCTACCCATTTATCCATCCATCATCCATCCATCCATCATCCATCCATCTACCCACCACACCCACCACACCCATTCATCCACCCACCCACCCATCCCCCACCCCCAACTGTCCTCATGCTCTCCCGCCGTGTCTTAATCTCTGCTTCTTGCAAACTCACTATCTCAATTGTTCTCTCTCCTGCTTCTACCCCTCACCGTGTCCACTCTGCTTTCCCTCCTCTCTGCTCTCAACTCTTGCAGATGCTGCTGGATATTTCCCCCCCTCTTATTCACAAAGGTCAAGCTGGCAGTTTCTTTACTGTGCCCCCTTGAGTGCATACAGAAAGTCCCAAATGTTCTTGGGTTCTGGTCCTGGTTCTGACCATGCTGGTGGGGTGACCTCCTGCATATAGTTTTCAACACTGTCAGTGCCTTCCTCAACAACATGGGGCACAGCACAAACTACTCTCGATGAGACAAAGAGAATGAAACGAGGCAGCTGTTACATCGGAGCTGTGTAGCCAGCAGCAAGCTTGGGTTAGGGTCATAGAGTTGCTTCCTGGGACTAAAAAGACAACTAGAGAGCCTCTCCCATCCTCCTCCCTGAGCTCTTGATTTGTGCCAGGCTCTGTTACATCCTAGACAGGGGTTTTCTAGCTCAGTTCTGACAACCACAGACATTTCAGATGATGCCATCAAAACTCGGAAGGGTTGGTTATTTTCCAAGGTCCCAGGTACTGGGGTTTGAACCCTGGCCCGCTGCCTCGGGAAGATACATTCCTAACCTTCTCTGCCAGGGTATGTGTTAGAGCAGGTATCTTCTTCCACCCTAGACTGGAAGTCTGCTCCTTCTAGTGAGGGTCTGTGGGCAACCAGGCTGCAAAGGAGTCTCGTCTGGCCAGCTATCAAACTTGGAGGAAAAGGGAGGGACGGGGAGGGCTGTCTTTAGGGTTTTAAAAGGTCAAAGATAGGAACGTCTGCGTTCACACTATTGCCCTGAATTGTCTCTGGTGTTCACTGAAAATTACCAAGGAACATAAGGTACAGCCCCTGGCCTGAATGAAGTTAGTCTCTGGTTTAAAGATATGATTCACGTGAATGCATATACAAATCGCACACATATAAGACATTTTTTGTGTGCATATATAAATATTAAAAAGATATAAAAGCCACAATTATAGGCTGATATTTTACTGAGTAATTTGTATACGACTCAAGTTTCCTCGTCTATACAATGGGGTTATAGTAAAAACAAAACAAACATTCCTTTGGAATTACCACAAAGATCAGATGGACACCCTCATGCAGGATCACTTGAAGGTGTTTCCTGGCCCACAGCAAAGGCTTTACAACTCTTCATGGCCATAATCAACATCACGTCAATTAATACAGTGTACAGGAAATAAACAGCCGTATTCCTGACTTAGCGGTAAGCCCACTTCTATAAATGAAAATGACATCCGTCTACTCAGCGTGTAAACTCTTTCTGCCACCCACAGGGGACTGTGCATACAGTTGGGTGCATAATTCTCTAAGAGTGTGTTCACTGCTAAGAGGGACTGCTATTTCCTTGGTGGGTAAAGTAGCAGCTTACTTTAGGGGGCCGTGGGACTAACGGGTTTGCTTTGTCTGTGTCTGACAGTCTAGCAGTCAATTAGCAGAACTGAGCGAGCACAGAAATGATTAACACTTGCTTCTAGAACTGAGGAAAGAGCTCCGTGGTTTGAAATAGCTCCGTTTACCTCCGCCCTTGGGTGATGGCTTCTTTGGTAAATGCCAGTGGGGAAAAAATTTAAATAGAATGGTGAGAGAGACGCATCTTGAGAAGGGAGGGGCAGAGAGAGCAGGTAGGCGTCCTGGGGTGGACACTGCCCCACGCTCTCCGTGGCGGGGGCAGACTTACTTCTTCAGGGTCTGAAAGCCACGCTCCTTGAACTGTAGCTCGTGCTGTAGGTGGACCATCTCTCTCTTCAGCTTGTTCACCTGGAAGGCAGAGGACCACACAGAGGAAGGGGTCAAACATGGGATTGGGGCTGTAGGGAACCCAGGAGTCTCTGGAGCTGCCCATATCTGTTGGGCACAGTAAGTCACAGCACCCTCCCTTTACCCAGCCAGTGTCCCCGAGAAAGTCCTGCTAGCCAGTCTCTACACCAGGGAAATAGGAAGTAACCATCAGCTGCCTGGGAGAGTCAGGCCTTCTCACCTCTTAGCTATGGGATCTCTTCCGCATCATGTCCCCTCCTTACCCATTGTGATAAGGGGAGGACACTTGGGTCACACTCAACTTAAAGCTAGTGATAGACGTGAGAGCTCTTTGCATGGAGGTGAGAGGCAACCTGAGGGGCAAGACATGGCCAAGCGCCAAAGCCCACTTGCAGACCGAGTTTGGCCTGTGGAATGCTGGCAAACTTTCAATGAGGGCTTCTGATTGAGATCTGAGAGACTTCATACACTGAGCCTTGATGTACAGTTCTTTCCAAAAACACCTGACATCTAGAAACATGGGGTGAGGGGGTGGGGCGCTCGCGTTCTAGTATGGGTGCAGGGTATACTAGAGCCGAAAGACCTAGTGTTCAAAATATCTAGTCTGAACAAGCCACTTAACCTCGGCACCCTAGTTTCCATCTCAGTGAGGTGGATAACAATACGTATCCCCTAAAGTCATCAAGAATTAAGAGGATACAGAGTGGGCATCAACTAGAAGGAATAAGAGGCCACAAAACTAAAACTTCTGAGGAGGACTCTTGTGTCCTCGGGTGAGGTTCTTGATCTCCGCTTTCTTTAAAGCGCAAAAGAGAACGGCAGTAGCTACTTCCAGGGGGTGACGGGAGGTGGTGAGACGAAGCACCCAGCCCTATGCCTGGTACGAGGCGAATGCCTGTCATGGCAACTGCTAGCACCACTATTGAGACAGCCACCACCACCATTCCTGTTGTCCCAGGGGCCCCCCTGAGCTCTGGCTGCAGTGGCCTGGAGGGATAGCCAGTTAGTGGTCAGTGAGGACGCTGTCAAGATCCCTACCCGGGACTTTGCGGTGGCAATTTCAGCTTTCAGGATCTCAGGGTCATACTTTGAGCTGGAGGAGGATCCCGAGACCACTGCAAGGAAGAAAGAAGAGAATTTCAGCTGAGGAAACGCAGCAAGGTTGACTTCCAACCATCTAAATAAACCTGGAGAGGAAGGACTGAAAAAAAAAAACGTGAACAACTTAGATGTCCCACAAAGGGGGTTTATTTAATAAATACAGCCCACAGGAAATGAAGTGATATCGTTAGGTCTCAAACTCCAAAGGTTAGTACGTAGGTGCAGAAATGATTGCCTTGGCTCGGCTCACACTGGACGACAGGACTGCTACTGGATAGTTTTAGCATTCCTCGGAAACCTGTGAAAGGGTTAGAGCCGCTTCCCTATCTCCCCTTCCTCTGGCTGAGGAGGCACCTGACTCACTGAAGACCTGACCTATGTTGTGTGCCAAGCTACTGCCAGCCTCCAGACTCTTCCTTCGTATTCACATGAACTTGCTATGCATCTCAAAGCACATGCTAGCCACCCGGGTTCTCACGAGCGCACTATGCTAGTCCCCGGGCTGTTTCAGACCGGAGCTGTTTTACAAGGTTCTCCTCTCCCCTTGCTATTCTCGGTTCCCTAGCAGACAGCCCCGGGCATGTCTAGTCTGCTGCCTTTTCTGCTCTGAACTCTAACAGATGCTTCTGGATGTTCTCCCTCCCTCTCTTATCTATGATAAATAAAAATAAAAATAAAAAAATAAAATAAAAGCCTTACTGACAACTCAGGGAGCGGCCATCTTGGTGGCTTCTTTACCGTGGTTCCGTCTCACTTACAAACATAACTTACACAATTTAAAACCACGATGTAGAAAGGAAGCTACATAGTGAAATGAGACCCACTGGTCCGTGAAACGCAGCTGACAAAGAGGCGTACAGGAGAGTGTAACGATCAAACGTGCCGCTGATGAACTGATCTACAGCTACGTCGCTAAGAAGACATAAAAAGCTACTTGCTTGGCAAGTGCGAGACCCTTGGTTAGCACTGCTGTCCGGAGGGCGGGATGATAAATGAAACTAATTCCCACCTTTGTATTTTTTTTGTCTTTGTCATATTTTCTAACATAAATACCCACTTTTTAAAAAAAGATTTATTTATCATTTTATGTATGTGAGTACACTGTCTACAGACACACCAGAAGAGGACATCGAATCCCATTACAGATGGTTGTGAGCCATCATGTGGTTGCTGGGAATTGAACTCAGGACCTCTGGAAGGGCAGTCAGTGCTCTTAATCGCTGAGCCATCTCTCCAGCCCCCAGTACCCACTTTTCTAATAAAGATGCTAAAAAGCTAAATTTTTATATTAACGTACATTTGAGAGGAAAACAACAAGCCTATAATTATACCTTAGAACATCTTCGTCCTAAGTAATCTCCTCATGCTAGCTTCAGTTTAGCATCTAAAATTTCACCACCTGCCAGGCAGGGGTGGCACATACCTTTAATCCCGGCACATACCTTTAATCCCAGCACTTGGGAGACGGAAACAGGCAGAAGAACCCCTGTGAGTTCGAAGCCAGCCTGCTCTACAGAGCAAGTTCCAGGACAGCCAAGGCTGCACAGAGAAACCCTGTGTCACCAAACCCTTTTTCCTCACTGCCTCCTACAAGTATCTGTCCTTTTGTGGTTTATGAAAGGGAACACACAGTGTGAGGTACTTCGAGGAAGAGGAGGAGACAGTGGGAAATTACCACAGACCATAAGCTCCCTAACCAAACCAGAGTCACTGCCAACCTGGCTCTGCATGTCCGAGGCGTGGTAACAGGGAAACATGTCTGGATAGGAGAATCATCAAGTCCTTAATAAACACTCTTGCCCACTGTTGAACGGTTTTTCTCAGTAGGGAAGTTATTCCTGGAGTGTCCTGAGTCACACTGGACGGGGCTAGTTCACACCCCCCCCCCCACTCTTGGTGGTCTGAATGCCGCGGTAAGAACCAGAGCAAGTGGAGACCAGGCTTTCTGGTTAATTCTCAGCGTCTGGCAGCAACGAATTGAGAAGCTGGTGTTCGGATTTCGCCAAAATACTTTAGTGGGGCTTTGAATCACATACTTGGAGAGTTAAAGTTTGGGAAATGAGAGAAACTACTCCGTATAGCATGGGAGAGGTGCCAGTAGGCAGCAGAGCGGTTCAGCAAAGCTCACGGTGGTGACCACGGCGATGGGGTCTAGATGCTACCACAAGAGACAAGCAGGGCTGGGGAGGGCTGCCCGGCCTTTGGTGCTCAGGGGGGGTCATCACCTCTTGCCTTCCATTCCTCTGTTCTTCTGTGGGCTTGGTGTGTGTGTGTGTGTTCGGGGGGGGTCTCTGGGAGGGACATGGCTGGATACCGAGCTAGAATTTGGCTTACGCATATCCTCCAAAGAGGTAACTTCCCAGCATTTTAAAGTGGTTCGCGCCATCTGTTATCTGTGTCGGATGGTAAGAACAGGCTGAAGAGCATAGAGGAGCTGTCAGTGTGGAAATAAGATGGAGATATATGCAGAAGGGTCATCGGAGGGGCTGCCTGTTCTAAGCATCACGTCCTCCCAACCCCCACTGACCAGGAAGCTGGGGTACCGGGACAGCGCTACACTATGGGAGAGACATTATTAAGGAGACAGAAACAGTCTGAAGACCTGTCAGAAGTGGCAGTTCCTGACCCCCGGGCTGGGGGGAAGGTGATGCTGGGGGTGGTAAGTCCTTGTGAAATGCATTAGCATTCCTCAGAAATTCTGGAAGCAAAGGAAGCCAAAAGAGAACATATTCCTACCAACGGTACTGTCAAAGACTGGAATTCTTACTCGTTGGAGAATTCTTATGAAATGCACAATTTATACACAAAGCTGTTGAAGTGGAGTACAGCCTGGTGAATATTCTCTCTCTCTCTCTCTCTCTCTCTCTCTCTCTCTCTCTCTCTCTCTCTCTCTCTCTCTCAGAGACCTCCAAGGTATGGTAAAACATCTATAATCCCAGCACTCAGGAGACTGAGAGTTCAGGGAGATGTGGGGTGCACGCGCGCGTGCATATATATAGCACAATGCAGTTTTTTAAGTTAATAAACACACACACACACTATATGGTACATGTATACAGTTGAACAGGTTTTCACAAAGCAACACAGTCAAGTGATCAGAGGTCAGGACACGGAGAGCTGGCTTCCTGATACTCTGTATGCCCCTTCGCTGCCTTCTCCACGGAAAGAACTTCCTATCCCAACAGGACGTTAAAAACTGTCTTGTTTGATCTTCCTTATTTATTGTAATTATTATTTTAATTAGTAATTATTTTGAATTAGATTAATCATCGATCTTAATAATTTTAGAAAAGGTATATATGAGTGGAGTTTAAGAAACCAACTGTACTGGCTGGTTTTGTGTGTCAACTTGACACAAGCTGGCGTTATCACAGAAAAGGAGCCTCAGTTGTTGAAATACCTTCATGAGACCCAGCTGTAAGGCATTTCCTCAACTAGTGATCAAGGTGGGAGGACCCTGCCCATTGTGGGTGGTGCTATCCCTGGGCTGGTAGTCTGGGTTCTATAAGAGAGCAAGCTGAGCAAGCCAGGGGAAGCAAGCCAGTAAGTAACATCCCTCCATGGCCTCTGCATCAGCTCCTGCTTCCTGACCTGCTTGAGTTCCAGTCCTGACTTTCTTGGGTGATGAACAGCAATGTGGAAGTGTAAGCTGAATAATCCCTTTCCTCCCCAAATTGCTTCTTGGTCCTGATGTTTGTGCAGGAATAGAAACCCTGACGAAGACACCAGCCCAGGGTAAGGTTTATTATTAAAAGAAAAGAGAGAGAACATTTTATAGTTCCTATCTCTGTAACTCATACCCCCCAGAATGGAACCATTTCTGTCTCTGTCTCTGTCTCTCTCTCTCACACACACACACGCTAGACAAGCATCCCACTGCTCAGCCCCACCCTTTGGGCTAGAGTTTTGTCTATCCCCCTCTATGTCCCAATAACCTGTGCAGTGGTACGTCTCGGTCTGCTCTGGTTTTGGGCATTATGCACTCGTCCCCCTCCCCCAAGGGATGATAACTTTAGTTTCTCTTCTTTTCCCAGCCCATACCACACGCTTGCCCCTTTCTCACCGGCACATATCCCAACACATCACATTTTTGGTTAAAGCTGCCTTCGGCATCTGCACTCTTGCTCTGCAAATGATTCAGGGCAGAGCCAGTCAGAGGGTTTCATTTACTTGTCCTGTTTCATCCATTTTTGCTCAGCTCTCCCAGAGATAATAATAATTGTCATTTTCACATTAGCTCAGTGTCTACAAATACATCACGAATTCAACCCCACATTCTGCATTATCTGAATACCCTCTCTTGGAGGCAAGCACATGACTTCTGTCAGTAAGTGTTTAGCTTCCACATGACCTGGGAGCCGGGTAAGCATAGCCAGCACCAGGGTCTCTGGCTTTATGGCTTCTCCTCTCTGCTGTATTCCGGTCTCTCCTTCTGTACTACCCCGCTATGTTGATAGAACTTCACTTCTAGTGGCTTCCTGGGAAAGGAGACAGGAAGGAAGGAAGCAGAAGTTTTGAAATCCCACATGTCTCGAAATACCTTCTCTACTCTATACTTAAAGATACTTTTGCAGTTGCGGGGGTTTTTAGGTCAGAATTGACTTCCCTGAAGGTAAAAGCATTGCGCCTGTCTAGTTCTCCAGTGTGGCTGGCAAGAAGTGTGGCCCAACTCAAGTCCCGATCACTTCTGTGTGACCCGATCTTCCCTCCGGATGTCTGTAGGAGGTTTCCTTGTTCCCGGGTTTCCAAATTTCCAAACGGTAGATGTGTGTGTGTTGACTTTCACACACTGCATTGGGCACTTGGTAAAGCTTTTCGGTGTGCAAACCCTCCTCTGGTTCTGGGGAATTCCGCTGAGTTATTTCATGGAGGCTTCTTTCTGTGTTTGCTCGGTGCTACGGGATACATTTTGATCTGGAATAGGCTTTCGGCACTAGCACTGTTTTCCCTCCCGTTGCCAATCTCACTGTATTTTGGCTCTGCTTCCTAGAGTTCCTCAGTTGTATGTTCCCATCTTCCGATGTAGCTGTTATCTCTCATGTTTTGATTTCTAAAACATCATGTGAATCTTGGAAGTCTCCTTGATTTGGAACACGGCTCCCTAGCCTTGCCTCATGGCTCCGGAGCCTCCGCTGAGATCAGCTTCTCATGCCTACTTCCCACCCCCCCCCCCCCGAGCCTCTCCTTCATGTGTGGTCAGTCTCTATTTCTTCTGCTACAAGGACATCCGGAGTCTCAGCGGCTGCATGTGCTAACGAGCGGGAGCTAATCTGCTCGACTACACTCTTCGAGGCCCATGATTTTGTGGCTGTCTCACTCAGGAATCCCCAATATCTGTGTCTTTCAAATTTTTTCTCTTCATATCTCTCTTCTGGCCAGGACTCCAAGAGTCCCATCCAGCCTGTTGGGGATAGCCTGCCACCATTTTGGGCACCAGACATGAGGGTTGAGTTCTCCAAAGCCTGTGTTTATGTTCAAATAATAATTACATTTTAGCATGCTATGTTCTGGCTTTGAGCTTGCCTGGAATCCTCTAACTTCCAGTCCTGGGACTCCAGTACATACCTTCAGTCATTTGCCAGGTAAGAGATGGGTAATCACCTGTTTGTACCAATATGGGACAACCTGTCTCCAGCAATCTTTCAAGACTCTCTTCCCTTTGCACCTGTTTCCAGTGCAGGCTGCTGCTGTGCAGGGTTATACGCTTTACATAGCAACAGAGCTGTAAGCTTCCCCATTTCCTGTTCATTTTCCCTCCTGTGAGGCTGTCCAGGTAGGGGATTATCTGGTTTGTACACTTATGGTTGCACTTAAACAAAACAAAACAAAACAAAACAAAACCTACCTGACTGAGCAACTCGGGGAGGAAAGGGTTTATTTTCTCTTACAACTTATAGCCCATCCTCTGGGGACATCAGGACGGGAGCTCAAAGCAGGAACCTGGAGGCAGGAACTGCGGTGATCCTTACTGGCTTACTCCTCAATGGAGGAGCTCAGCCTGTTTTCTTACAGCACCAAGACCCACCAGCCCAGGGGTGGCACTAATCACTCACTAAGAAGATGTCCTATAAACTTGATAATAGTCTGATCTTACAGCGACATTTTCTCAAGTGGGGTTCCCTCCTCCCCGATGACTCCAGCTGTGTCGAGTTGACGTAAAACTGGCTAGCACACTCAGATAGGTGGGCAAGTCAGGTGGCACTTTTACGGACTGAGCCACCTCAGCCCTCCTGCTGGTATTCTAACTATGGCATCCTGGTGATTCTTTTCTCAGTTGGGAAATCAAAGTGTGGAGAGGGGAATGAGCAAGGCCTCAAAGAATCAGATCTTCCAAGTCTTCACCTGTTTCAGGCTGGGAGGACCCAGATGGAGGCCGGGAATATTGACACGTGACTTGTGAACTTGCCTTAAATGAAGTGGATAAAGATTTGAAGATCGGACCTGCCTGGGTGGTATCAAAGCGCCTGCAGTCCTGCAGTGATGGGACTCAGGAGAAGGTCACTTGCCCTTCTGGGGTCTCAGTTTCCTTGCCCATAGAATAGTAACAACACTGCCTTGATGGAGAGTGTAAGTGGAGGACCTTGATTATTGCTTTCTAAGCATACAGTAGGTGCACAATACATGCTTCTTTCTGCTTCCCAACAGGGCTGAAGATGACACCAGCGAGTTGACGATGACGTCTATCCCAAGGTATGGCCCCACCTGTGACAGGTACTCACAGCAGTCAAGGCCAAATGACGAAATCTTCACAAGCCCCCGCAGGCCATCTGAGGCGTGTGGCCTCGCCAGTCTGATGTCCAAGAAGACTTATAAAACCTAAACGAAGATCAAGATGAGACTCTGGAGGTATCCTTTAACTGGGATTGCTGGGCTGGGGAGTTGACGATCCCTGGCTCGTCTGGATCTCCAGTCTAGTTGCCTGATACGACCCCATGGGGGTGGCCTCCGAGGCGGGCTCAGTCTTTTTTGGGAAATCTGGAAGTCGTACTGATGATCTGAAGAACCACATCCCTTGCTTCCTGTCTTTGGCCGTGTATTTAAAGGCACAGCATTCCCGTTTGAAATGTGTGGTGCTGGATCGGTTTCAGGTTTCAGAAGTTTTGCATTTTGAAATGCTTGCATTTACATAATGAGTTATCTCGGGGACAGGACCCAAAGCAAAAATATAGGAAATTTATTCATGCTTATATGAGCAGAAGGTTACTTTATTTGTTGACTTATTTTGAAGCAGGGTCTCACTCAGTAACCTAGGTTGACCTGGAGCTTACTATACAGACCAGGCTGGCCTTGAACTCACAGAGATCTGCCTGCCTCTGCCTAAGGGCTGGTATTAAAGATACGTGCCATTGCATCTGGCTTGAAAGTAGCTTTGACAATACTTTAAGGACCTTTGTGAGTGACGCCAAGTCCGTGATGTGACATCTCTCGTGTGGTATTACAGTGACACCTAAGTAGATTTTGGAACATTTTAAATTTTGGTTTTATAGATTAGGGAAGCTCAGTTTGTCTTCTTTGTGCCGGGGACCATTTTGACCCAATTTGACAAATGAATGTGTCAAATTCCTTCACAGTAGCAATAAATAATAATATAACTTTACTGATGAATGGACAACTGAGTGGTTAAAATCCCATAAAGTGCCCCAGAATACACTGTTATTAGATCAGTTTTGTACACATAAGAGAAGAACAAGAAGTTATGAGGTTATAGAGCTGGCAGACTGCGTATCATGCACTTGAAGCCAGGCAGTCTGTCTCCAGTGCTGCCCCTGATAAATATTATATGGGATCAGGTACGGTGGCACAGGCCTCTAACCGCTGTACTTCGGAGGCAGAAGCAGGTACATCTCTGTGAGTTAGGGACCAGTCAGGTCTACATAGAGAGTTCAAGGCCAGCCAGAGCCACATGGTGAGAGCATGCCCTTAAACATAGGTAAATTACATCTCGGCATGTACATAATAAGCTAGACATCCCACAAATGTCTGTAATTGCAGCTCTGAGGTACCTGAGATCCTCTTCTGCATACACCCAGGTATTCACACACACCACCCACGTGCATGCACACACTTTCATGGGCACATACACACAAACAAATTAATTGATTGATATAAAATTAATTGATTGATATAAAAAATATTAATTTTTTATATTGTGGGCAGATACAATGGCTTGGCAGATAGACTCTTGCTGTCAAGTCTGACTGGCCTTCATTCATAGCTGCACCATGGCACATGTGTATCTGTACACACGTGCATATAAAAAAATAAACTGTAAATCCTCTCGATCTAGCTTGGGACTTTGAGATTAAGTCCCATTTTAACCCTGGAGTTATGCGTTGATGGGGATATTTACTTAGCTGTTAACATGTTTCTAAGGAAACTGTACCAGGTACTTTCCCTAGACCAGTGGCTTTCAAATAGAGCCAATTTGGCCTTCTATGGGACACCGGGATGTCTGGAAATGTATTTTGCTTGTTACAACTTGCAAGGAAGGGGTCCTGCTGGTACCAAGTGAACAGAGGCAGGAAGAGTGCTGAACATTCCTTCCACATGCAGGACCCCCTCAGTGTCTGCTCTGAAGGTCAATGGCACTGTAGCTAAACAGGCGTTATTAACATTCTCACAATTAGACATGAAGAGTCTGAGTGTGGTGGGTATGCTCTCCAAGGTCGGTGCTATGGCAACAGATGTGTGCACCCAGGCCTTCTGAGAAACTGCATTCCACGGCTGCCCTCACCACACGGTGTTTCTCGCAAGACCTTTAATTTTAGCAAGTTTCTATCCCCAAATCCAAGAAGGATGTGACGAATATTGATACATCCTTTACCTAGATCACCCAGGGTTTTGTTCATTTTGTGGTGTTGGGGACAGAACACAGGGCTTGCATGAGGTAGACAAGCATTGTATCCTTGAGTTCTATAGATACCTACTCCCCCTTTAAAAATGAGTACTGAGCCCCCAAATAAAAGGAAAAAGAATCATTCTGTAACCCAGACTAGCCTCCGACATGTAATCCCCATGGTTTATCCTCTGCAGTAGCTGGGCTCACAGGCATGCTCCCCCCAATCGTGACCAGATCCGCCAGCTTTTACCTTTCCCAAGATTGTTCGCTCATCCGTCTGCCTGGTTAGTGGTACTCTCAGTTCACAGTAATTCTTCAAGCAGGCTAGGGCTGTAGAGTGTGTCGAGGATACACACGGACCTAGGTTTGACCCCCAGGACCTCTCACCTCCACAGCCTCCCAATCCCCTTCCCCCAAAATTCAACAAATAATAATGTCTAGAAGCACTAGCGATAGCTGAAAACGCACACCATATTCAATGCATCAATATGTCATCAACCGTTACAGCACTAAGCTTGGCATCATAGTTTTTCCATGCCTTCTTGCCCACCCCAAGTGGCTTCTTTGACCTTTTAAAGTTTAGACCAGTTATCTTGCACACTAGTCTACATTATGGATACATCTGGCTGTGTTCACAGGTAGAAAGATTCAGATGGAATATTATTGTGCAGGACACTCTATGAAGTACCCATCTCAAAGGGCTTGTGATGCCAACTGGCTATTTACTGGTGATGTCAGTTCCACCCAGCAGATAGAAGCTGAAAAATATCTCCTGAAAAGGGACAGTTCACAGCCTAAAATTAGTAAATAATTTGTGGGCTGTTACTCTGCACCATATAAGCGTCAGCACAAAAAAGGGTCCATTTGCCCGTTTTCAAACTATGGAGCTTTAGAGAAAGGAAAAACATCAGTGTCACCTGTTCAAGTAAGAGTTTCACTGGCAACAATAGCGTCTTCGTTAGGGGATTACTGCTGTGAACAGACACCATGACCAAGGCAAGTCTTATAAGGACAACATTTAATTGGGGCTGGCTTACAGGTTCAGAGGTTCAGTCTATTATCATCAAGGCGGGAACATGGCGGCATCCAGGGAGGCATGGTGCAGGAGGAGCAGAGTTCTACATCATCATCTGAAGGCTGCTAGGAAAAGACTGGCTTCTAGGCAGCTAGGACGAGGGTCTTAAAGCCCAGGCAACAGTGACACACCTACTCCAACAGGGCCACACCTCTTAATAGTGCTGCTCCCCGGGCCAAGCATATACAAACCATCACAAACAGTACTTCCATTTCAGGACAGAGGCAATGATATTAATGTGCACTGAGCCCCCAACTTTCTATATAAAATCCTAACCTCCAAAATGATGGAGGCCGGGCCTTTGGAAGGTAAGCAGGCTTAAGTGAGGTCCTGAGACTTGGGCTACTGTAAGGAAAGAAACCAGAAAGCCTGCAGTCTCTCTCCGCCATATGGTGTGATGTCACAGCAAGAAGGCTGCCATGTGTAAACCAAGAGAGCTCTCGTGGGAGCCCATTCGTGCCAGCACTTCCTTCAGCTCTGATGTCCAGCCTCTATAACTGTGGAGGAACATCGTGTTGGAAGCTATCTAGGCTGTGGTGTGGTATTACAGCAGATCTCATTAACTAAGTCAGACTCCATGCGAGGAGCCGCCTAGCATGTCATAGGACCTCCAGATAGCTGAGATCCGGTGGGGGAGCTCCTGAATGTCTCAGCGGGGGCAAGACTAGGACAGTGGCTGGTCCATCACAGCTAGCCCCAGCCTGCTAGCTAAATGATCCTCCCAAATCAAGGGTATCACAAGGGTCCACAGATGCATGGACACCATGGTCACATGCCTATCCCCATGCCTGACCTAGACTCAAAGTGGCAGAGGTGACAGATGGGTTTGCATGTTATAACTGTCAATTACCAGCTGTAACAGTGTGGGCGGATTACTGATCCTGAGCCTTACTTTCCTTATCTCTTAAGATGGTTAATAGTACCTTAATTAATACTTGAATTGAACAGAAGCACTATGAGGATTGTAGCACATATCGAGATTGCAGGAAGGTTCCAGGCATGTAATAAACACTCCATAAACATAGGGAAGATTTGGTTCATAAAAAGTAGTGGCATATCAGATGTGAAGTCACATGTCTATAATCCCAGCAATTAGGAGGCAGATGCAGGTATAGAAATGGCACACAGCTAGAATCCCTGCATTCTTAAGAGGTAGAAGCAGGAGGACGAGGAGCTCAAGGCTACCCTTGGCTACCCAGCAAGTCAAAGGACACTCTCAGGATAGAGAGAGCCAAGCTTTGTAAGGTGGCCTCTGGCATATTGTTTGTGTGTGTGTGTGTGTGTGTGTGTGTGTGTGTGTGTGTGTGTGTGTGTGAGAGAGAGAGAGAGAGAGAGAGAGAGAGAGAGAGAGAGAGAGAGAGAGAGAGAATGTAATGCATGTCTACATACATATATAAAACACACAAGATAAAATGTACACACACATTTTAAAATGTACAAAGGGCTGGCCATCATGGTACATGTCTTTAAGCCCAGTGTGGGAGGAAGTGAGGAGTGAGGTGGATCTCTGAGAGTTAAAGGGCAACCTGGGCTACATTATGAGACCCTGTCTCCAAAACAAAAAACAGGGGTTAGAAAGGTGGCTTACTAGTTAAGCGCTCTCTTCTGACCTCCTCAGGTACACATATAAGCTAAACACTCGTACACACAAAAACAAAAAGTTTAAAAAGCAACATGGAAACCTTAAAACAGCAACAACAAAAACAAAACCACACCCACACACAAGGTTACCATTTTAAATATTTTAAAGCACTCTGTTCACAACATTAAGTACACTCCTGGTGGGAGTGCAAACTTGCACAGCCACTAATGAAAATCAGTATGGTAGTTCCTCAGAAAATTGGGAATCGATCTTCCCCAAGACCCAACTTTTGGGCATGTACCCAAAAGATGACCCATCCTACTGAAAGGACACTTATGTGACCATGTTTATAGCAGCTTTATTCATGATCGTCGGAAGCTGGAAACAACTTAGGTGTTCCCTTAACGGAAGACTAGATAAAGGAAATGTGTTACATTGACACAATGGTACATTTAACTCAGCTGTTAAAAACAATGACGTCCTGAAGTCTGCAGGCAAATGGATAGAACTAGCAAAGATCATCCTGAGTGAGGTAACCTAGACCCAGAAAGACACACACGATATCTACTCACTTACATGGTTAGGAGCTGCTAAGTAAAGGATAAACAACAGTCAGAGAAGCTAAATAGTAAGGAGGGCTTTAGGGGGATGCACGAATCTCTCTGGGAAGGAGAAATAGATTTTGTGGGTGGACTGGGGACAGATGAGGATGGGAACAGGAGGGATCAGGTCGGGGAGGGGCAGAAGGAGAGACTATGGGGAGAAACCAGTGGGAGAGGTGTGCATTTGGGGGCAATATGGAACCCTAATGCAGTAGAAACTTCTTGGAACCGTGAGGTTGACCCTGGCGAGGTCTCCCGGTAATGGAGGATCTAGAACCTGAACCAGCCTTCTTTTGTAACCAGGTTAGGTTCCCAGTGCTGGAACTGGGGTACCAACTCAGTCAAGAAACCTTCAAGCCACAACCTGTCCTGCTTGCAGGATGTGCTGGGGCAATGGTGGCTCAGAGCTTAGGGCCGTGGCCAGCCAATGACTGGTGTAACTTGAGGTCCAAGTCATGAGAGGAAGCCCATGGCTGACATTGCCTGAATGGCCAGAACCCGGAAGCTGGATAGCTCAGAGACCCAGGTAGAAGCAAACACAACTGACAAAAAGTCAGTGCAATGATTCCAATGATATTCTGTTGTACTCATACATCGTTGCCTAGCCCAGCCATCAGAGAGAGGCTTCTCGGTCAGCTGGTGCAGAGAACCGCAGTAAACGCGAGGCAGAGCTCGGGGAACCCCACAGAAGAGGGAGAGAAAGGATTGTAGGAACCTGAAGGGTCAGAGATATTGGGAGAACCCAACCACGGAATGAACTAAGCAGGGCTCATAAGGGCTCACGGAGACTGAAGTACAATCACTGAGCCTGCGTGGGTCTGCACTAGGCACTCTCATGTTCTATGGCTGTTTAGCTTGGGTTTTGTGGGACGCCTAGCAGTGGGAGCATAGGTGTCAGTAACTCTTTGGCCTGCTCGTGGGACCTTTTCCCCCTCCTATTGGCTTGCCTCATCCAGCCTTCGTATAAAGGTTTGTGCCAATCTTATTACATTGTGTTTTGCCACGTTCAGGCGATGTCACTGGAGACCTGCTCTTTTCTGAAGGGAAACGGAAGAGCAGAGGGTCTGGTGGAGAGGGTAGGTCTGGGTGAGTGGGGGAGGGGAAGGAGAGGAGGCTGCGCTCAGGAGTATTGTGTGAGAGAAGAATAAAGAAAAAGAGAATAATAAAAGTATACTCCCGGGTTGGAGAGATGGCTCAGCTCTTCCACAGGTCCTGAGTTCAAATCCCAGCAACCACCTGGTGGCTCACAACCATCTGTGATGGAATCCGATGCCCTCTTCTGGTGTGTCTGAGGACAGCTACAGTGTACTCATATGTTTAATTAAAATAAAGAAATCTTTTTTAAGAAGTATATTCCCGGTGTTGTAAAGGTGTCACATCCATCATTATTAACTATCCATTGCTATGACTTTTTTGGGGGGGTCCCCAAAGCAAAACCTTTGTCCTCATTAAACTCCCCCTGCTGCTTCCCATCTCTCACAGCGGTGGGTGAGCTTTAAATGAAGCGATATGGAATCTGCTTAACTTTCCAAAAAATGATCACAAGTGACATGGAACGAAACAAGGTAAAAATGGCGGGCAAGTTGATGCTCGACACAGAAAGCAGTGGGATGCTGGGGGGTTGGGGGGGGGCTCAGCAGGTAAGAGCACTTGCTGTGCACTGATAAGGACCTGGGTTCAAACGCTCAGCATTTGTGGAAAAAGCTGAGCACGGCTGTGTGTGCCCATAACTATAGCAATTGGGGGGAGACAGTAAAGAAGAGGAAGAAAGACCACTGGGGCTTGCTGGCTACCAGCCTGACTCCAGTTGGAGACCCTGTCTCAATAGCAAGATGAGTGAGAGAGCAGGATACCCAGTCCTGCTGGCCTCCCATTTATGCCTGGGTGCCAAAGCATCCAGCACATACATAAAGCATGCCTATGGATGCCCCACATCCAGAGGACAAAAAGAAAAAAAAAATAACAAGAGAGAGAGAGAAGAGAGAGAGAGAGAGAGAGAGAGAGAGAAAAGGTACCAGGAGGAACATTAGAGATATGTAGTCTTGTAAGAGGAATGGAGAGGGTTAAGGGACAGATTTAAGTACAGAAGCTATTGACAGTACTCAGTGTGGATAGTCCCTGCTGTACTAGTCAGGGATGCCAGCAATGGAAGGTACTCACAGCTAACCTGGGAGCCCAGCTTATGCTCCCAGACGGCATGCAACTGCTGATACTCCTGCTGCGCCAGCTCCAGGCGCTGCTGCTTCACCTGGTAGATCTCCTTTTGTGCACTCAGAGCCTCCTGGGCCACCACCAGGTAATCCTTCAGCATGTGCTCCTGTTCCCGCCGCCATTGCACCCTCGGATCCTCGATCTGAGTGGTTTCTGAAACAGAACCCAGAGCAATATGTCAGGCCCATACAAGTACCTATTGTGTTGGTGGGCTATAGAACCCACCACTGGACACCAAAAGTGTGATGGACAGAAACTCATCATTTTATATTGATGGGTTTCTTTATATTGATAGGTACATATCGTAGCCAATAAATATAAATGGGTTAAAATCACTACATGGCAAAGCAATTCCATCCGGATTTGTCACACGACCAAAAAAATAATTCAAGATCAGTTTTCAAACTGAACACCGAGTTCTATCTGAGAACAAGCAAAAGAAGGAATAGGCTAAGGGCATAATAGAAGTTTAAGGCCATCTGCTATGGCTCAGTGTAAAAGGAAAAGACAATCACTCATCAGTTTCAAAAACCACGAACAGGCATCCTGTACTCTGTTAGCAATATAAAATAGAATAGTATAATAATACATATTAGGAACAGAGGCATAAAGTATTAATACCCTTGACCAATAATTCCCCCTATACTAATTTTTCATAAAAATATTTTTTTTAAAATTCAGGTGGCCATACATTTGTACAAAAGCATGATAAATGGTAAGCATATATTTGAGCTTCTTAGTATAAGAGTCCTTTATATACTCGGAATGCTAGGTGCTATGCAAATATTTTCTCCTTTATTGTACTGTCAGTTTCTTTTGAAAAAGGCATCTTTTGGGGGGAAAAAAGAGAGGCTTTAGTTTGAGGAAGCTAGATTTACTATATTTTATGGTTAGTGCTTTTTGTATATTGTCCAAATATGTGTGTGTGTGTTTCAAAATGTTTCAGATTTTCTCCTAACTTCAGTTTTTCTCCACCCCCTAACCTAACCCTAACCCCCACCCTGCCTCCCCACCACCCCACAATCGTTCTTGAGTTTCTGGTCTCAAGAGGTCGCCCACTCTATCTTCTCTAATGCTGGACCTCTCACACCTCCGAATTTTAGCTAAGATGAAGTATAGTATCTAGTGCTGAGATGAGATATATTATGCTATCATACCAGGCTCAGTTTTTTTTGCCTGTGTTTTCTTTTAGGTGTTTTATAATTGTAGCTTTTATGTTTAGGGTCTCGGCCCATATGGTGTGAGGTAAAGAGTTCCCTCCTCTACCACATTTCCATATGGAAAGCAATTGTACCAGCCGCTCTTGAGGTCTATCCTTCCGGGAACCAGGTTCTCAGGTGCCTGATTGAAGTCAGGTTAAATGCTGCGGATTCTTAACTAGTCATTCTGTAAATGGCCCTCCTACAGCCCAGCCTTCCAGCTACCATGGCTGTCCCTCACAGTAGATAGTGCCCTACCTGGATAGGCACTTCAAGATCATCCTGGCTATTTCTTTCAGTTCTTGTTCTTACTAAAGTTACACATGTTGTCCATATGTATAAAGTTATGAAGGAGTTGGACAGCTAACCATACTACAAAGTGTATAACCCAAACCATCATTCCCTCACCTTTCTTCCTCACATATCTCCCACAGAAAGGCAGCCACCTCGATCATCTCTTAGTTTATTGTAGACATCATAGAGAACCACTTCACTCCATCTTAAGCTCCAGATCTCAACCTATACACACATTCTCAGTGTGCATACAACTGCTACCCTCCGGAACTTTGCATCGTCTCTCCTACCCCTTGTGTTGGGATCACAGGCCCGTGCCACCACACCCATCCCTCCTGTTTCTGATACACACCACACACCTGCTTTTCACAAAGTTAGCAACACAGTATTTCTGACAGTGTGACAACATGAAGGGCCACTGTTTAAAAAAAAAAACAAAACAAAAAACGGCTGAACATCTGGGGAATATGCAACATTGTTGCCATGTGGAGAGCTACAAATTAAAACTAGCCAAGTAATACTCTAAACCTGTGAAAATATTAACTAAAGATAAAGATGAGACCGGGGAACTGGATTTGATCTGAATGGCCTCTCCTTGAAGACTAGCTTTATTGTACCAGCAGGTCCATGCCAGCTTCCAAAGAAAGGATGCAACCAGCAATTTTACCCAGCAATGACTCCTATGAAGCAAATCAATGTCCAGCATGGCATGATAGCCCTAAGGGCGCAGTAGTGGCACACGTGCCTTGGTGGTAACCAACTGCTCTCTAACTGGATTTAAGATCCAATCGCGTAGGGGTTGGGGTTTAGCTCAGTGGTAGAGCACTTGCCTAGGAAGAGCTCCGAAAAAAGAACCAAAAAAAAAAAAAAAAAAAAGATCCAATCGGCGAGAGGGAAATCATGTCTGGTAGTGGAACCCTAGCTAACCATTCAGTGCTAATGAAATCATGGTTGTGGGGGAAGACTCTACAACCATTAACTTACTAAAGCAGCACAATCCCTAACAATGTAGCCTCCTCGGCAAGAAAACTTTTCTTTGCAACAGATGGAGGCCACTATAGAAAATGCAGGGTCGTGGAGCCCGGTCCTAATGGATCTGCTTGTTAGTTTTATGTCAACCTAAAATAAACTGGACTCATCTGGGAAGAGGGAACCTTAACTGAGACATTGCTTCCATAGATTAACCTGTGGGAAAGTATGTAGGGCCATTTACTTGATTAATGATTGGTGTAGGAGGGCCCAGCCCACTGTAAGTGGTACCATCCCTGGGCAGGTGGTTCTGGGTTGTTTTTATAAGAAATACACCGAACAAGCCATGGGGAACAAGGCAGTTAACAGTATCCCTTCATGATCTCTGCTTCAGTTCCTGCCTCCAGGTTCCTGCCTTGAGTTCCTTCCCTGATTTCATTCCATGATGGTCTTGTAAGCTGTAAGCTGAAATATCCTCTGACCTGCAAGTTGCTTTTGGTTGTGGTGTTTGTTCCAACAACCACCGAAAACCAAACTACGACAGAATTAGAGAAGAATGTTGCCCAAGGACAGCACAAACAAGTTAGATTGCTCTGGGTCCATGGCTCTGAATGATTAAAGATTAAGGCTGCAAAAGTCTCATTCCCTCCTTGCATTTGTCTCAATATTGCCATCTACAGATACAGTATCTTCCACCCAACAATACTACTTCCAAACCAAAAGGGAAAGCCTGTGAGCTGATGAAACCACCAGATAGGATTCTTCTTGCTTGGTCCTATCTCATTACTCTTGGCTTGTGCGAGTGCGCTCGAACACACACACACACACACACACACACACACACACACACACACACACACACACACACACACACCACCTTCTGCCATCATCCCCTGGAGAATTAACTCCGCCACAGCCTGCTGGTCTCCCCCTCCCTTCTGTTTCTCCAGCAACTCCCAGAAGCACATTAAAATCTCACTCCTGCCATGAGACTTTAATGAGGGGGACGTTCTCAGCAATTTGAAAACAGGGAAGGGCTGATTAGGGCTCCGGTCCATCAGTGTTTAACCCAGCATCTGATGCGGCCCTCCAAGCATTAACCTCATTCCCCATACACACTCAATTAGGCATATTTACTTCTCATTAGCCGGCACGCAATCATGAGTGCTAATAAAAACCTTTGCTATCCCCAACAATGCCATTAATGCCATTAGCTGCCTCTCAGATACCCTTCCACGCTTACCTGCCAACAACAGTGGGCTCGTTCATCCACTTACTCATGCATCCGCTCACAGGGGCCCTTCTCTACTTAGCAAGGGTTAAGCGCATACCTACTGCGTGCCTCTGCGAGCAAAGGCTTGGAATTAGATAGAGTTAGACACTGTAACTTCCCCAGAAGACAGTGACGACAGATAGAGGATACTTAGAAGGGGAAATGGATGAACGGAAAGTCCAACTCCATTCTTCGGTATCAGTTCAAATCCCAGTTCAGGGGGCCCTTGTGGAGATGGGTCCAAAGCTGTCCTGGGGAAAATCACTGTTTTCCAGATGGCCTCAAATTCATCACTTCTGTCCTCTTAGTGCTGGGAGTACAGGCATGCACTATCATGCTGGCCTTCAGACATATCTTATCTCTGAGAACTGAGCGGCCAATTGCTACCCCTAAATCTCAATAAGATGAAGATAATTAGCCTAATGTGCCACAGGGTCCCCGGGAGGATTGAAGAAGACACTGCCTACTGAGAGTCTCCACAGCCCACAGCCCAGAGTGTGCACTCGGGATGCGGAGGGCAGTTCAGAGTTGGTAGCCTAGAATCAGCCTTCAGACCTTGCCAGGCTCGCCCTGCTCCCCTTCGTCTTCCTCTTGCCTGAAAGGATAAAGAGAATCTTAGGGTTCTAAAGACTCCTTACGATGGGAAAACCCTGTCCCACTGCACGGCATTTCAGAGGACAGAGGTAATCTTGGCTAAGAGGATGCACACACGTCTCTCTTTAGCTAAAGCATCTCTCCTCTGTCCTCCTCAAGACGTTTCTGTCTTTCTCAAATAGTTCCTCCGTCACGGTCCCAGAAGGAGAGAGCCATAGTAGAAATATGCATTTTAGGTCCAATACTGTAGTCACACAGGTAATGAAAGTGGGCAGACCAACACGCTAATCTATTACGGACCTACCTGCATGAACATAAGACGCTATGTGTAGCTAGCAAGCTAGAGGCTTGCTAGGGCTTCAGATACTCCAAAATGACAATGCGTAGCTGTTTTTTTTAATGGGAAAAGAAGCCATTCATAAACATGTAAAAATACGTATGTAGGCACACACACCGACACACGATTGGAAATATTACAAAAATGATACGCCAAAAACGATACAGAGGAAATCGTCAGCCTCTAAAACCGAGGAGCAGGCTGGAGCGGAGCGAAGTTTCAGAGTCTATTAAAAAAAAAACTTCCGAACTGTTGTTTTCACACGAGCATACATTATCTATCTATATCCTCACTGACATCTCTGAGTCTGCATTAAACAAAACACAATCTGCCTTCAAGGCTCTGCTGGCGCTTCTGTGGAGGTGGGCTCGAGAAGGGAAGGGGATAGACCTGGGGACGGGGTCTGGGGAGGGGAAGGGCAGCGAAGAACTTACTGGTATTGTGGTCTATGAAGTAATCTCCAACCTGTGGATCATACGCTTCTTCCCATCCCAGCGGCAACTCGTCGCTAATGCAGTCAGCAAAGGTGAGCGGTTTGGTGTACCTGGCAAGGAAGACAGGGGACACACTCCATCAGCAAGCAGTCCCAACACTGCTACGATGTGCTGTTTTTCCGGACTCCCCGTTCCTCCTCACTGGTCAGCACATCCAGACGTTTTGTACTGTAACACCAGTCCTGCTGTGCCCTGAGTCTCTGGGAAGGTAAAGCCGTTCCACTGTAACATCAGGGTAAGGATATGGGGGAAGGTAGAGGATGGATTCCTGTCCAAATATTTTGCCTCTAACGTGGTAGTGGCTTCGGCAAGTCACCCTTCTGTCTAAACCTTGGGTTTCTGTATCTCCACATGATATTTTTTTGCACAGCAGCTCTGAGGCCAAGTCTTGGCTTCATGACTTGGATTCCAGCCCCCTCTGGCTTTTCCACCTGTAGCTGGCTGGCCCGGCCCACTCTGGTCTTTGTCCTGGCCCTGTCTTGTATTTGTCACGCCCATTTGCCTTTCGAAAAGCTAGCCTCCCATGAGCTCTAGAGCAACAGACGCTCCAGCCCCAGGAGTCTAGCCAGCAAGCCATATTTATTTGCTGATTGAGTTGGATCTCAAAATGCCTGCACCCACTGCTGGCTCTCCTCTACCGGGCTGGCCAAACTGATTTTTTGGCAATAATAACTCTCCGAGGCCCCATCTCACAGAGTGTGAACTGGTGGTAATCACCCAAGCCTTAGTGGCTAAATCAGACAGATAAACAAATCAGGCAACTGGAGCATCAAAGGCTTGTCGAGGCTGGAAGACGGCACCATACACCATTTGTCCAAGGGTTCAACCAGAGAACAGGGAGCCAGGAAACTAACACATGGCATTAGTGGCTCCCGGAGGCAGCCACTTCTAAGTATTCCCAGAGCTGCTTCTGTCTGGAATAACCGCATGCCGGTGAGGAGGTTAGACAGGGTCTCTCTTGTTCTGCTACTGTGTGTTTCTCCTGTCTCTGACTCCCATCTGGAAGTAGGGATCGAAACTTTGTATCACTGTTGGGCTCCAGAGAGGGAATTGAGGCTATCAGGCTACATAGCTCTCATTTTTATCTCCCTGACCCTAAAACACTCACTCTAATGTTCCTGAGTTTCTGTCTGTTCTTTCCTCATTCCAGTCAGTTCTGGAAGCCCAAGAGACTGTTCCCCATTCTTTCCACAGACTGGCAAGCTGAGGTACAATGGGACGGGAAGGGCGACGCTTCTTTGACCATCTCTTCCTTAACCCGGATGATTGCTTTCCTCTTAAACTCTTTGCTGCAGGGCTGTGTGTTAGGGGCTTGGCCCCTGGCTGAGTGCGACGGGAAGTGATGGAGCCCTTAGGTATTAAGACTTAATGCGAGGTCCCCAGATCACTGGGGGTATGTGCTTCCTAAAGAGGAGAGAGTGGGACCCTAGCCTTTTCTTCTCATCTCTTGCCTTCTGGCTATGAAGTGAACAGCTTTGCTCTGTCACATACTCCTGTCAAGATCTGTCGCCTCGATACAAGCTTAAGGCAAGACAGTCAGTCATTTATAGACTGAAGCCTCTAAAATGGCTTTTCTCTCTGTAAGCCTGTTGTCGTTGTAGGCATTTGATAGAGAGATGGAAAGTTGACTACATCTAAACCAAACGTAAAACTCCATGGGGACAAAGAGGAACAGTGATGCCGAAAAAGCCACTGGCAGACTAGACCCTGACTTGTCCACATGCCTGCTTCCTATTCAGAGTTTCAGAGACTGTGACCTGTAGCCACCAAACTGGCTTTGGTTAATAATTCATGGCGGCATTGTAGGAGACTGTGGCTCCCTGAAACTGAGGCCAGGGGTATGTTTTTATAGGCAATAAACTAAGGAATATAATCAAATAAAGATCCAATAAGCATTGTTCTTTAGTTGTTTAAGTTGGACAAGAACGTAACCTCCCAGAAGCTCAGAATTTTTCATCTGTGAAGTGGGGACTGATGTAGGTAATTCAGGCTGCTGAGTAGATTAACAAAGGCTGTGTGTGTATTTGGGGGGATGGCACAGCAGTTAATGTGTTTACCAGATCATCAGAGTTTACTTCCCCAGAACCCAAAAAGTTCAAGGTGAGAGAGTGGAAACCCACATGTAACTTCAGCCTTGGAAGGCAGAGACAAGGTGTTCCTGGAGCAAGGTGGTCAGGGATATGGTCCATACAGGTAAGCTTCGGGTTTGGCTGACAGTCTCTCTCAAAGAGTGAGTGAGAAGTGTGATCAGCCAAGAGCCCTGCTATCAGTCAACCTTGGGCCTGTGTACATATGTGTACCCCTATGAATGAACACACGCAAGGGGGAACTGGAGCTGGAAAGGCTACGATAGTCTTTCTCTCGTTTAATGTTTGTTTTGAGACAGGGTTCACTGTGTAACCCAGACTGGCCGCAAACTCCTGGTATTTCTGTCCCCAGCCTCCTGAGTGCTAGGGTCACAGGTTACAATAGTACACCTGGTTATAAGTCTATAATGTTCTCGAGAGAGCTGGAAAGGAAAAGGAAAGTGGGGAAGGGGGGGAGGGAGGGGAGAGGAGTGGGGAGAAACTGACAGATCTGATTTAAAATGTTGTCTGAGGCTAGGGATGTAATTCAGTAGGTAGAATACTTGCCTGGCATGTTCAAAGTCCTGAGTTACCCCCCAGCACCACAAACAACTGTGTATGGGTGAACACATCTATAATTTCAGAAGTGGAGGCAGGGGGAGCTGAAGCTCAAGGCCAACCTTGGCTACACTGCAAATTGGAAGCTAGCCTAGGCTACATGAGACTAAACTTACAAAAAAAAAAAAAAAAAAAAGAATCTAGGCAGGTATGGTAGCACATGCCTTTAATCTCAGCACTCAGGGGAGGCAGAAGAAGCAGGGGGCGGGGCAGGGGCATGGGCAGGGGCAAGGGCAGGGACGGGGCAGGGGAAGAGGCAGAGGCAGAAGAGGCAGAGGCAGAGGCAGAGGCAGAGGCAGAGGCAGAGGCAGAGGCAGGCAGGCAGAGGCAGAGGCAGAGGCAGAGGCAGAGGCAGAGGCAGAGACTCTGTAGGTTTGAGGCCAACCTGGTCTCCATAGCAAGTTCCAGGCCAGTCTGGAACACAGTAGGAACCTATCTTAAAACAAAGTAAGGGTTGGGGATTTGGCTCAGTGGAAGAGCGCTTGCCCAGTAAGCGCAAGGCCCTGGGTTCGGTCCCCAGCTCCGAAAAAAAAAAAAAAAAAAACAAACAAAAAAAAAAACAAAGTAAAACAAACAAACAAACAAACAAACCCTACGTATAAGAATATTGACACAGTTTCAACTTTATTTTAAACTAATTTTGCGGTAACAGCTATAAAGTAAGCAAAATTAAGTAGCGAACAATGGCTCCGTCTAGGCCTACAAAGCATGCTATGAAAACCATGTTCCCTCTCTGGGTAGTGTATGTTCTTGTTCGGTTCTACAAATGAAAGCACACACTTAACAATGCAGAGTTAATGAACCAGCAGTTCCAGTGCTGGAGGCCGAAGCTTTGCCAATAAAAATGGACAAGACCCAGTGAGTCTCACAACAACCTGGAGCTGTGCTAGCCCAGGAGACTGGACGGGGATGTGTAAGACAGACAAGAGGCACTGGAGTATTCCATGATGAGTGTCTTCAGCCATTGGTACGAAGGTGTTCACTAGACACCCATGACTCCTAGACGTTAGGTCTCAGTCCCAGGATAAACTACTGAGGTGCCCATTAACATACCCAAGCAGACACTGACCACTAGCTTCTCGAAGCATCTCTTAGGGCCCTATTATAGAGCCCTTCTGACTGGCATACCCTGCCCCCAGCTGCCCCTCCTTATATAACCCAGCCACTTTGCTATACCAGTCCCTGTCCCTTTTAGTCTACCCTTTACCCTCTTGCCCCAACAGCCTCTCTTGGTTGGTGGCTTTTCTCTCCTCAACATGGCCCAGCTTAGTCTGGCCATGTTCCCTCTGGGCTCTCACACTTGTCCTTGCCTCCGCCGACACTCTCTTCTCCATATCTACAGTAAGCCTTCTCTTCCGCCATATCTAGGAGCGATCATGTCCTTCCTTCTTTATTTCTTTTTCTTTTTTCACTCACTACACATAGGACAGTTAAATGTTTCCCAGTCATCTGTACAAACTCAGGCTCTCAAGGTACTGGGAACAGGAATGTAGACAGGAGAACAAGACCCAAACTGCAACAAGTTTCCAGAAACTCATCAACTCCACATGCTGCTCCAGTTTCCATCAAGGAGGTGAGGCTCTGGTCATTAGCTGTAGCACCAATAATATGATATGAAGGGTATGAGGAAGATAGCGATTCCCGTCAGCAGTGACGGCAGACATTTTGCCAACAGGAAGGAATGTGCAGCAATAGGGCTTGCCGTTAGAAAGAGCAGCCAAAGGAGAGAGAAAGGCCTTGGGTTTTGTATTTGGGTTCCTTCTTGGATGCAGCCATGGGGGAGCAGCCAGTTGACGCTCAGTGTGCCTCTATGGGAAACAGGAAAGTTGTTATGGGAAGGAACTATACAACTTACAGAAATCTGGACAGAAATCTCTGGAACAAATGCCAAGGGGGAGATGAATTATTCAGTGTGCAGAGAGGTGTCATTCAGAGAATCAGTATGAAGAGAACTGTTTTAGCTTTACACACACACACACACACACACACACACACACACACACACACACACAGACACACACACAGACACACACAGAGTCTCTCTCTCTCTCTCTCTCTCTCTCTCTCTCTCTCTCTCTCTCTCTCTTTCTCTGACACTGTCTGCCTGTCTGTCCCTCCTTCCCTCTCTCCTAGTGAGAGGCAAAGCTGTCAGATGTAGCCAGGACCTGAAACCTCCAGCCTCAACCCCTTACCTGGCCGGGTCAGGTAGTTCCTGCCTCTAGCCCCCAGTGTCCTGGGCCCGCCTAAAACCCCAATCATAAAAGTCACATGACCCAGCTGCTGGAAGAACGAGAGGGAAGCCGGGCAAGGTGCCAGGCCAGAGCGAGTTCTGCCCCTTCTTAATTACAAATCTCTGAATGAGCACAAACATTCCTGAAGGTTTCACAACCGGCCTTCCTGGAAAAACAGCCCGGATGCGTTGCCAGGGAAACAGGGAAGGTTCTGCCAGGTGCACTTTGTAAGGGGCACACAGCGACACCTGTCAAGGAGCATGGCAAGTAACTGGAGAGCTAGAGACACCAACAGGTCCCTCGTTGGTCTCACAGAGAGGTGCTGCTTTCCTAGAGGAGGAGGTGCCTCTGGCCAAAGCTGACCGGAGTGTTCGGTATGTCTTTTCTAGGGAGGCATGAAGGAGGAGGAGCAGGTCACATTCTGCCAAGTGTAACACTGGGTGGTGAGTCTCTGCGGACTATATTTGAATGGTTAAGTCACTATCCACATTCCCTGTGCTGCCCAAACTTCCCTCTTCGTGGCTGTCCAGCAGAACGCTGCCCTGTTCACCCCATTCCCGGCTCTCTCCTTCCAAGTGCTAGGTGGGAAGGATCCCAGTCTAAAACCTCCATCCCTTCTCCAATCTAAGAACAGAGTACACTCCACGGCAGCTCTCCTCACCACCCCACAATGGGCAGGCTGGCTCTTCCTGCCCCAGGCTGGTTCACATGCATACTCTCCATAGCTTAGATGGTTCATCTCCTGATAACACTCTTCCGCCTCTGGCCCTGCCTTCCTCCTCCTTTCCCTTAGTTTGATTTGGACGCTGAGACACCTTTCCTTGTTCCTCTAACAGACACGAGGATGATAAAAATAGCCATCTCACACACAGAACCTGCTAAGAGGGTGAAGTGTGCTGTGGAATTACGTGACTCTGGGGAGCTTTAATGAACGCAGAGGACAAAGACCGGGCACTGCCCTTCCAGAGTAGGGTGGGAGACACGCTCCAGTCATAAGCAAATGTTTCTGAGTGTACAGCATTCAGGGGGGAAAAAAATCAAGGTGCTGGGATGGTGAACCAAGGGCAGCGGGCGGTCACGGAAGCCTCTGAGAAGGTGGCGTTCTGGGGCATTCGGAAGGTAGGAAGTAGCTAGCCAGCAGAAAAGGTGCTGAGAACCTGAGAGACGGTAATGGGAATAGCAAATACCAAAGCCGTGGGTCAGGATACTGCTGATGCATGTGAAGACCAAAAGGTTTTGTGTGCAAGGTGGTTATTTTTTACCATCCTCGTGTCTGTTAGACACACCACGTCTGCTAGACCTAAGACCAAAAGAAAGGTGAGGCCGGGTGCAGCTTGCTGGGGGTGGGGTTGGGGGTGGGGCCTCCCGGCTGCTGGTGGGGCCTTTAGGTCACACACCTTTGTTCTGTGCCCATGTGCTAAGCAGCACAAGGTGACCTGAGAGATGCACCCACTCCATCCCCCAGTCTCCTCTTTCCACTCTCAGTGAACTCACCAAGCAAGTGGACGACCCCGCGGCCCAGTCCCAGCTAGGCATAATGAATAAGGCACTGTGTGCCTTGTGAGACAAGGTCCACGCTTCAAACAGGGAATGAGCCCTGGGACATTCCACAATAGGGGATGTGGCTAAGGCTCTCCCTGAGGTGGTAAACCACGCATGACAGGTAAGCCAGAGAGATGTGAGAAGCCAAGGGGCTGGGAGAACGAACGGACAGTAATGGAGTGTGGACAGGGAGGGCAGAGGACTAAGTTAAGGAAGGAAAATATGACGCAGGCACCTTCAGGGTCTAGGTGGATTCAGGACGTCACCGTCGGGCTAAACCTCGGGTCCCACCTTGCTAAAGCTGCCTTTATGCTAAATAACCTTGTTAAAAGGTGTTTCCTGGGGTTGGGGATTTAGCTCAGTGGTAGAGCGCTTGCCTAGCAAGCACAAGGCCCTGGGTTCGGTCCCCAGCTCCGAAAAAAAGAGAAAAAAAAAAGTGTTTCCTTCATGCATCGCACAAGACGGCCCCATCTTGTAAGTGTGGTGTGGCCGTGCAGGAAGAGGACCCCCTTGAAAGTGCTGACCACAGATGTTGCAGGGAGCTGAGCTTTCGACGGTGTGCATTGGTGATGTGATCCTCGGAGAGACACCTGTGCACTGTGGGAATTAGGTCACCGCACAGCTTACAAGCTTACTATAGGAACCTCCACCATCACTGACCCGCCAGCCTTCTCTCCCCCCAGGTGCTCAGCAGCAGTTACCACTCCCTGGCTCGGGTAACACCTGTCTGTATGGGCATCAACGTTCACCTCCTCGTGCTAAGAACAACGCACAAAGCAACGACTTTGTGAAAGAAGGCTCTGCCTAGCACGTGGCGCTGTTCCCGGATTTCCACAACGATGGCAAAATAACGGCTCAGGCTTAAGTCGCTGTCAGAAGCTTTCTACTGCGCCCCACTGACTTCCTGAGAAGGGAGGAGTGTGGAAAGCACCCCCAACACCCACCTTGTGGGCTGATGAAATGGTACACTGGGCACAAGCACTCGCACACAGTTCTGATGACCTGAGGTCGGTTCCTGGATCCCACAAGGTGGCAGGAGAGAACCGGCTCCTGAGAATTACGCCCTGACCTCCACGCACCACGGAAGCCACATGTGCCTCCGCCCCCAGTAGAAATTAAAGCAGGCAGGCCGAGAGATGGCAGGTGTCTGGGACTTGGCTCTTGGTATTTGCTCTCTGGAGGTGATGACATTTGCTCTGGGAAGGCCTATGCCCCCGTTTCTCCAAAATACCTCTCTCCCTTTCTCCTGCTCCCTTCTCTCACAACACCTGTGTCCACATTCTTGCCCTCAGACCCTGGAGTCCCCCAAGGTCCCGGATTTGGTTTGGCTGGTTCACCCAGAAAGCTTCTTGGTTTAGCCACTCCCACTCTTGGAATTCCTTCACGAGGGCAGGACGAGAAAAAAAAGAGCTACAGGGAAGATTCTAGAATGTTCCTTCCACCAGCTCTCACCTCTGATTTCAGACTGGATCCAGCAAACCAGTGTCTCACCTCCTGCCAGATCTCTCCCCTCCGCCCAGCCTAGCACCATGAATCTCATGGTTCTTCCCTTCCTTCACCTCATGTCAATGTTTATGTGGCTGGGCTCCTTCCTTGATGGCCTGCAAACGGACAGGGGAATGTGTGTGTGTGGGTCCTTTCTGTGGGTCACCTGCTGGAACTTCCAACAACAGTTGTGGCAATTGGGAGTGACAATGGGCATTGCCATCCTGCCAGCCCAATTCCACCTGCAGGTGAAACTGATCACCGTGGCACTGGGTCTTTCATGGAGAAATAGCGTGCTTTTGGGGACAGATACCTCTGTGGTATTCAGTCCCCGGCTGCTCTGTAAGGCTTGCTCCTGCACCCTTTCAAGAGACACTGAAGACTGCCAGCCAAGAACACAGGGCTCCAGGCCCACACTCCCCTGGGTTTGAATCTGTTCTGTCACAGTCTAGCTCTCTGACTGTGGGCAAGACACTTAAAAGCCCATCTGCAGAATAGGAAAGAAAAATAGATTTATTGAGCCCTCATTGTGCACCAGCGGCCGTTGAAGCACTTCATAGGTATTTCCTCATTTCCATAAGGACCCTTGTAGGTAAGTATCATTCAGACCCACACAGGGGTCTTTGTGGGCCAAACAAGAAAGTGAATACAGCGGTATTCGAGTGCACAGCGAGTGGTCAACACACGTGAATTATTTGATATTTATTTACCCCACGGATGTCAAGTGGGGCCACCGAAGTACCCATATGAAAGAAAGTTAGCACTAAGAAGGACTTGGCAAATGAATGGCCCAGCTTTTACTGTAAATCGGGGACACAAAACAAAGAGATTGGCCCAGAGCTTTCCAAGGGCCTAGAGGCAGAGAGCTGAAGTTAAAACCCAGGAGGCAGCCTCAGGGTGGTACTACGGTCATGACACCAAGGGGCAGTCTTGGTTCCACTTTAGCAGAGTCTCTGGGAAATAGCTGTTAGTAGCGTTTTCCCCGTCACGTCAACTCACATACAGAAGGAAGGCTCGTTGGCTGGGAACCGTGATGCTCTAATTTTAACAGAATCTCTCTGGAGAATCGTTTCCTGAAGGCCCACTGCCACAGTAGACTGGAGTTCCTGACATCCCTGCCCTGTTGGCCCTCAGATAACCCGAGCCCAGCTGCATCCTCACCCTCAAGTCGGGAGTAGGTTTCAGAAGTCCTGTGCACAATCACTCAGTCTCGTCCTTCTTAGCTGTGTAACCTCAGCCCTTTTCTCCCCCATCCTGGAGACTCAGTTTCCCCAAAGGTAGAGATCAGTTTGGAAAACTTGCTTCTCAAAGTCACTCATGTCTGGCAATGACTCATCAGAGCATCCTGGATCACAGCCCCTGGCATGACCCGCCATCATGCTCTAAACGTGGGAGTCAGGGACACTCAGCTCTTTGCTTTGATCTCTCTGATGCCATGAACTGGGTTCCCAAGGAATCAGTCATCCAGTTGCCCCCCCTAAGCAGGGAAAGCAGAGACAGTAGCCCTCCATTGTTCCCTGACATACAGCTTTTTTAGAATCTTCTCGGATTGCAACCTCTCACGCTAGCCTCACCACCTGAGAACCAGATCCTCTAAGAAGAAATCTGGTTTCCGGTGCTCTCTGGGATCCTGTCTGCCTAGGGCCTCTCCCAGGCTGGCGTGGTTCAGATGGAGCCCCGGAACTGGAGTGACAATATCTGAGTTCGAATCCTCTCTGTCTTTAGGCAAACACTTGATTGTTCTAGGGAACGAGGAAGCCGCTGAACTATCACATCTCTAAGGCCCTCTTTGTGACGTCGCCTCTGTAACTCTGGTAACTGCCTCTCCCAAAGGAAGAGGGCACAGTGAGACTGAAGAGGAATAACCTATAATTAAAACATTTTCAAGCCTGGTGTGGCGGTGCATTCCTGTAGTTCCAGTATCTAGAAGGTTGAGGCAGGAGGATTGACAACACATTCTAGACCAATATGTGCTACATAGTAAGACCCTACTTCAGGGGTAGGGGGTGGGAAGCAAGGGCTGGAGGATGGATCAACGGGTAAGAGCTACGGAAGCATGCTAACCTGAGTGTGTATTCTCGGCATGCAGGCATAGCTGCACAGGCCTGTAACATCAGTGCTGAGTGAGAGGGACCACAGGAGGGGTTAATGCTGCACCTTGGTGGCTGTCAGCATAGATTCAGGTAAAGTGAGAGATGCTATGTCAATAGAGAAAGACGTTGAGCGGTAGAGAACACCTAACATCACCTGTTTGGCAGGTGTTCACATCTGCACACACATGTGTACACGCATGCCCACGCCCACCCCCAGGACAACAAAAACATGTATTCTCGAAGCCAGTTAAGAACGAGCTTCAGATTTATACGCAAAACAAATCATGTCCTTTATCGTCACACTAACTGCTCGAGGCAGACGCCCGCCCTCTGCACATGAAGCAAGAGGAGAGTGAGATTTAACCGTGAAACACAAGATGCATCTCACATAATTCATAAAGGACCAAGTCTTGCCCATGGCCTCTTCCATAGGCTTACACTTCATCATCTCTGAGATGTCCATTTTAAACAATTTATTTTTATGTCGTGCACATCGGTGTTTTGCCTGCATGTGTTTCTGCGTGAGGGTGTCGTACATAGTCCCTGGAACTAGAGTTACAGACACTTGTAAGCTCCCGTGTGGGTGCTGGGAATTGAACCCTGGGTCCTCTAGAAGAACAGCCAGTGCTCTTAACCGCTGAGCCTGTCTCTCCAGCCCCAAGATGCCCATTTAAAAGCATCTTGGAACCTGGCACCTCTGGAACGGTGCAGGACTAGTTTTGGCAACATGCCACCACTGTTAGCCAGGCTGCATCCTCAAGGAGACAGATACCCTGCCTGTGTGAGCACAGCCACCAATGGCACCGGCATAGCCCCTGGTGGAACGGATGTCTCAGGCTTGAGATGAGATCCCACGGGTAAAAGTGTGCTCTTTCAACTCCTAGGAGCCACATGCTGTGGGGAGGGCGGGGGAGGCAGAGAACAGACCTGTCTAGCAACATTCCTAACACTGGACCTGAAAGTAGAAATTAGGTTAACGCTACACAAGTGCCAGGCAGGCGCTGGAGCCCAGCAGCCAAAGCTCAGGCTCCTGAGAGGGGCCAGATAACAGGGCTGTGCCGGTAACACAAAAGACAGGGTGAAAGGCACGGCTATCAGCAGCTTAGTGAAAGATCAACTAAAGGAACCGGTTCTGAGCGCGTCTTAGGAACTCTGGAACTTGATTTCACACATGTATTCTTTCGAGTTTTCTACATACTGGTGTGCAATTCAAACAAGCACCTCGGTTTTAACCCCACCTGTCTGTAACCCTAATTTTTAGAAGTGGGTTCAAGACCAGCCTGGGGGTACATTAGACCCTACACCACCCCTATGAAATAATATACAAGTTTGAAATGTTTCCCTTTTTTAAAAAGCAAGCGTGATGCAGACATTGTGATTAATTAAAAAACAGAAGAGTGTAGTTTATGGCTGCAATATGAGTATTACTTTATATATTCTATACTGTACTACGTATTCCGTGTGTAAATATTAAATTCCTAATAGTGCTTATAAGCATCTGTCTTTGTCTTTTCCCGTTGCTGCGATAAAACACTCCGAACAAAAGCAACTTAAGAGAGAAAGGGTTTATTCAGCCTACAGTTCCAGGTTCCTGTCTTCATGGCGGCGAAATCAGAGGCAGAAGCTTGAGAGAGAACTGGCCACTCGACATCCACGGTCAAGATCCGAGAGCAGTGAATCACAGCGCACTTGTTAGAATACAGCTGGTTCTCTCTCTCACTCAGTTCAGCCCCGAGTCCAAGATCTGATGCTGCCTGTATTCAGGGTGGGTCCCCTCAGTGGTGAACAGCAAGCATTGTTCTCTCAGCAGACCCAAGTTTTCTCTTTCGCACCCACATTAGACAGCTCACAACTCCACCTGCAACTCCAGCTCTGTGGGGATCCCAAACCTCTGGCCTCTCGGAGCAACGGCATTCCTGTTCATACCCGCGCCTTACCGCATAAACCCACATGACTAAAAATAATGAAATACTGTGATAAAAAGAAAGCCCTCCCAGGCATCCCTACAACCTCATCTAGACAATCTGTCAACATATAGTGTCAGGCTGACAGTTGACGCACACCTTTAATCCTAGCACTCGGGAGGAAGAGGCAGGTGGATTTCTGAGTACAAGGCCAGCCTGGGCTACAGAGCGAGTTCCAAGATGGCCAAGGCTGGATAGAGCCTGTTTTGAAACACCAAAAACAACAAAACAAACAAACAACAACGAACCATCACCAACTTTACCCTTTTGTCAACTTGACACTAAACCTCGTCATTTTAAAACCATGACCATCCTTTGCTACCAAGGTCTCATGTTTATCTCACAATGTAAACTATAATACAACTTTAAAAGTTCCCAAAGTCATCGACCCTTCTAAGACTTTAAAAGTGTGAATTCTCCAAACTGTGATCCATAATGACCCAGTGACACACTTCTAACATATAATGGCACAGAGTAAGCATTCCTATCCCAAAGGGAAGGACTGGGGTATAGAATAATAATCATGTGTTTCAATCTGCCTCTCTGTTGCTATGATAAATCAAAAGCAACTTGGTGAGGGATGGGTTTATTTGGTTTATAGTTCCAGGTCACAATTCATCATTGATGGAAGTCAGAATAGGAACTCAAGGTAGAAACTGAGAAGCAGTAGACATGAGGAACAATGTTTAACGGCTTGTTCACTGGGTTATGTTCAGCCTGCTTTTGTATACATCCCAGACCTCCCTGCCTAAGGATGGTGCCACCCATAGTGGGCTGGGCCCACCCATACCAATCATCGATCAAGAATTCTTCAATTGAGGTTCCCTCTTCTCTGACTCTAGGTTGTGTTGTGCTGACCATAAAAACAACCAGCACACAAACAAAATCCAACCGGGGGTGGGGGGGAACATCAAATCTTGCAGCACCATGTCTGGCATTTGGAGCTTGCAATGTGATTGACTGGGCTCCGAGAGGCTTAGATAGCCCCACTCTGCTATCTCTGCCACTTACAGCATGCATGGTTTCTCTCTCAGGCTCGAGTCAGCTCCAGTGGTAGGGAGAAAAAAAAGAGATCTGTAGACTCCCAAGTGTTTGGTGATCACACCACAGAGGGAAACTATATCACCTACCCATCTGCCCTCCTTATTTAATTTTTAGGACCACAGAGGTCAGTTGCAATTGGGCAAAGAGGTGATCCACAGAGGAATTGAAAAGAAAATGTTTTTCCCTTCTAAAATGTATAATTTTCTTCAATCCCCCCGTCTTTTCTCTCTAAAGAAGAAACTGAATAGAACGTTGCTTCCGCAGGAAAGCCTGCCTGGTAAGTCACCATGAAGCACCAAAGTGTTCTGAGCTGAGGGCAACTACATTAAAGCCAGCAGCACAACACACGGACAATTAAAAAGGCTATTTTGGGAAGCCCTGGAAAGAGGCAGATACAGTATGAATTATTCATTCTCACTGCAAGGATGACTTCAGGGCATTGTCCTCTCCGTGGGCGCTTGCTCTTTCCTGTTCATTCAGCCGCTCAAGCACAGACAAGGAACACAATACCCCGGTCTGTGCGCTCATGAGTGCACGTATACACACACAGGCACGCCACCACTGGGACACCATTCCAGATGGCGAGCCACATGGAAAAGGAGCCTGCACACAGTTGGCAGACGCCTTTAGCAACGGTGCCAGGAGAGAAGGTCTGAATTTCCAATTGTCCTAGGAAGAGCGAGGGAAAGAACGAGGGAGACACACGCACACGGATACAATGGCTGTGTTGATCACGCATGCACAGGAGAGACCACGTAGTATTCCTGATATTCCATGAGCTTCCAGCTCGGATTGATGTGGGTAGGACACAGACAAGATGATCTCCAGTGTCCCTTCTGAGATCCCTTGAGTGTGGCGGATAGCACCAGGGAGCCTTTTGTGAGACCACCTAGGGTCTGGACATTAAAGTCTCAATCACTCTGCCCTTCTTACTAGTGACAGGAGTGGCACTGTCTCCCCCTACAAGACTTTGGTCCAGTCATTCCTTCCAGGACAGGTATTCATGGTGTCATTTTGTCATAACAGTCACCAAGAGTTAGCTGCAATGTTTCTTTCTCCTTGGGGGCACGAGAGCAGCCTAGCAGAGGCTCGGGACTTTCTACGTGCTGTGCTGTGAAGTTCTTCCTGTAGTCTTGGCTACATGTTCCTTTTACACTGCCCTGGTCCACATGGCCGTGTTAGAGTGATTGAGGTCACTTGCTATTCAGAGATGGACTGCAGATTTGAATGTGGGTCTTTACCGCTGCTCAGAAAATGAATGGAACAGCTGATTCGATAAAACTGGGTGACCAGAAGGAGGGGATTTGTAAAATACCATATAATTAGAAGTCATTTCCAGAAGAAGCCTCCCTTTATAATGTCTGGATAGAAGGAAAAATTAAGGGGTTACTTTTGCCGAGAAGGTAGTTAGTTGGCTGAAGGAGACAGGAAGGGTGGGAAAGTACATTTGGTAACCGGAAGGAGACGCTCATTCTCAGAAAGCAATGTAGGAGCAGCTGTCACTATTTGTGACCAAGCGAACAAACGTCAGAGAAGGATCTAGCAGGGACAGGTTCCAAAGAACTTCCCTTGTATTGAAGGTGGATGCAGCCGCGGCTTGTCACTGTGCAGCAGCGAGCTCCTGGACTCGGGGTGGACCACTCACTGAGCATGCGTATAGCCCCGGGTTCAATTTCCAGAACAAGCGCATGCGCGGGTGCGCGCGCACATCCACACTAATTAAAAAATTCATTCCAAAACAGACTCTCCTTTTCTTTCACAAAAGATACCCCTAATTAAGAAGCTGGAAATAAACCCGAATCTGAACCTTTTTTTCTTCCTTTCTACTGCAACAGGGCTTGGTATCCATAACCCAGGCGATCCTTGGAAGGTCCCTATGACCGTGCCTCAGTCTCCCCAATGCGTAGGATTACACACATGGCCGAAACTTCTTGACCATTAACAGAATGACAAACATTGAAAAATCTACCCATGACCTCACGTGGCTAGCAGGGTTTGAAGGGGGTTATGCTAAAATACCGTTGCAAGGTTCTGCTCTGCCTGCACATGTAAAGTACACAGGAAACAAATGAATTTCATATTTACGCTTGGGTCTTGTTCCTAAGAGTAGTGCTCATTAATGTATACACAGATATTTCCAAATCCACAAAAATCTGAAATTTGAAACACTTCTGCTATCAAAAGTGCACTTGGTCTGAAGCTGGGGGCGCTGTTTGGGGAGCCTTGTTGGAGGAAGTCACTGAGGGGGTGGGCTTTGAGGGTTTATGTACTGGCCCCACTTCTAGTTTAACTCTCTGCTTCCTGTTTGCTGCGGCTGAGATGTGATCTCTCAGCTCCCCCACCTATCGTCTCCCCCGCCATTATGGCTTCTCCCTAGAACCATAAGCCAAAATAAACCTTTTCTTTCATAAACTGCTTCTGGTCATGGTGTTTTTCTTACAGCAATAAACAGTAACTCATGAAACCACCAGGAAATAAGCTTTTCTTTCTTTCTTTTTTTTTTTTAAACATTTATTATGTATAAGTACATTGTAGCTGTCTTCAGACACACCAGAAGAGGGCATCAGATCTCATTACAGATGGTTGCAAGCCACCATGTGGTTGCTGGGATTTGAACTCAGGACCTTTGGAAGAGCAGTCAGTGCTCTTAACCGCTGAGCCATCTCTCCAACCCTTTTCTTTCTTTTAAAGAAAGAAAGAAATACAGCATCAACAGTAGCTATGGGGTAGTACTGAGACGTGGGCCACCAGGCAGGGTGAACCCTGGTGTAGCCTCCTGCTCTTTACCCTGCAGCCTGCAACCCTCACGGGTACTAGCCTGAGAAGCTACCTAGCAGGTGATGAGAGAGGCCCTGAGGAAACCTGGGAATCATATCTGCATACTTCTCTCTCAGACACCTGGGTATAAAGAACATAGAAAGAAACCAACAGCTACGGCCCCGGATCACAAACAGTTTGGTCCTGCTAGGAGAGCACTGGATGAGGTGGATGAGGGTAGCCTGGATTATTCTGGGTGTCAAGCAGCTGACAAAGATCTGGTCAGCAGTTCACAAAAGTAATTGGTGAGGTCTTGGTTAGAAATACTTGATAATCAGAACACCTGTACCTGCTCCCCCAAACCACTCAGCCCCCTGAATCATGGTGATTCTGGGCACTACTCAGGATGTCACTGCAGCCCATGACAACATTCCACTTGCTTTGTCCTCGCTGTTTGTTCTGCCCACACCTTTCCCCGCATCTCTGTCGCATCTTTCCCCAGACACCTGTTTCCCTGGGGTTGGAAAATGATTTCTTTACAACGCGTTTACTTTTATTATCTGCCCATATGCTGTTAGCTCCAGGAGTCCCATGGGCACGAGAAGATTCTTCATAACTACCACATCCTCAGTATCCGATCTGAGTGAGTGGTCATTGAGGGAACAAATGAAATCTTAAAGAAAGTGAGAGACATCTCACTGGACTCCCGCCAGCGCTCTCAGGTAGCCTTGCTTGCCCTAACAAAGGAAAGTCTGTGGTTACAGAAACACCGTGAGGGCCCACAGTACGTCTGCCTTCCAGTCTGTCTTCCACCACAGTTTGATTCTTAAATAACCATCATGGCAGCCACATGACGCTCTTCAGTATTCTAACTCCATCTGACAGACAGCCAAGGGACATCCAGAGCCTCTCCTATAGGACAAGGCTCCTGGGAGCCTACCTTGTGCCAGGGTTGGATGTGGGCCATTTGCACCCTGGCTTCACTGCTCAGTCCCCTCCCCCGTGAAGTATTCCAAAGAGCCCCTCCCCTCATTCCCAGTTGGTAACTAGAGAGGTGTGACTCGGGCCAATTCTCCTTCCCCAGGGAGTGGCTGGCCCCTAGTTCTGTCTGTCCTCCTGTTTCACTTTTGTCAACAGGATCATCCTCCTGCAGAAACAAAACCATCCTGGCACCTGCCTCTGCAGCTCTTGGATGGCTGTGCTCATGAGTCTTTCGGGAAGGGGGATGTAGACGGTGGAAAGGATCCAGTAGACTGGATGTAGGTGTCAATTACATTGGAGGCGAGGCTGATTCTATCACGGCATGGGATCCTTGGACTAGAACAAGGTGTGGGCCAGGGAGCTCGTGCCGCCCGGCTGACTTGGGTGACCCATATCTGACACTGATATCCCTGGCCTCTTCTCCTAGACAGCAATGACACACAGGAGCCCAGAGAGCAAGAGGACAGACAAGGGCTTTGGGACCACAGGGCTCTACCTCGCCAGCTTGGGTCAGACCCTTTGCCTACACAGCGTGAGCCCTGAGAAGAGCAATGCACATTACTTTCTCTCCGGGAGGCCTCCTAAGAGGATGCTCGCCACAATGTATCAGGCCTGAGGCAGATCACAAGCAAGATTTCACAGTGGGAAAGAAGAATTTTGGATACAGTGACAGTGTAGAGGTCCACATTCTTCCTCTGCTCCTGTTTCTTCTCCCTCCCTCCCTCCCCTACCCTGCAGGGAGGGGGAGGCAACTCCTGTGCTTCCTTTTCTAGGCCTCACTGGACTGTTACCCAATGGATTCTCAAAAGCCTCCTATGCTGTTCCCACAGGGTCTTACCTCCAAGGGCACCTTTGACATCTCTCTCCCCACACTCCAAAGGCCTCTCCTCCCTTCCCTAGCTGTTGACCTTTCCAGATCCTTCCATTCTGTTCGCTCTCCCTACCCCCTCCACCATGAAGAAGAGCACGAACGTGTAATAACTACTCTACTGTGTCATTACCTCGCTTTCACCCCTTCCCTGTCTTCCCGACTAGATGAAACGCCGACCCCTGGCTGCGGCCTGAGCAACCTCCCTGCCCAAGCCTTCTCAGGCTGCAGTAAGCACATTCCTAACTCACGGCCTTTGCTCACACAGGTCTCCATGCACCGGCTGCTGCTGTGACCTGTCCACATACTCACCCACCTCTTGTAAGACCGCCTCCTTCTCTCCTTCAGCTCACGGCCTAAATGTCCTTCCCAAGGGGCCTTTCTAGGCAGCCCTAAGCAGGCCTCTCCGTTCCCTTGACTGTCTGTCTGTCATCTTGTTTATTGTTATATTGACTGTCTTTCTATTAGAGCCACACTGACATTTCACCACAGCCTTAGTGGGACCCAGTCTAAGTCCTGGCATGGAGCTCATGCCCGCTCAGAGATACGGGTTGGCAAGACAATAGAAGACGTGTGTGCACTCCTCTCTAAGAGGGAGTCCTATGTTTCAGGAGCTATCCCTTCTCTTTCTTCTCGAGTCCCTGAGTCTCGCACTGGTAGAGCCAGCAGTTCATTGCTACAGAGTGTTTGGGTGGGGGTGGGGACATGAAGCACACCGCTTCACTCCTGGGCCTGTTACACAGAACTCCTCACACCTAAAGCTCTCTCCATCACCCCCAGCGAGCTGGAAAGCACCAATGAACGGGCCTCGAACATCTGCCTTATGCGAAGGATGCCGGGTTCTTTCGCTTGCGGGAAGGGGAGCAGTCAACGGGGCAGGGTTGGCGTCCTGGGGAGCAGCTCTGCAGCAGTCAGGACTGCGGGCTGTTGCTGTTTGCTCACAGTGACATCTTGTCTCTTTATTTAGAAACCTTCATTTGCAAAGGGCAAGATTACCTCAGGACATCATAAGAACAGAAGGTCTGGAAAGAATGAGGCTGGTCACAGGGTCTCTCAGAAAAAGGTGTGTGTGTGTGTGTGTGTGTGTGTGTGTGTGTGTGTGTGTTTGCACGCATGTGTGCACGTGCATGTATGCGTGTGCATAGTCCAGGAGGTCAAAGATAAGAAGCATCAGGGTGAAAAGCATATCCTAGGTCCCTCCTGGACCCATGTCTCAGAGCCATGGAGGATGCCGGTAGAGCGGAAAGAACATAGGCTCCGGAACATGAAAGTCTGGGGTCAAGTTTCAGTTCAGCCAATGACTCGTGGGATGGCAACTTCACTTGATTAGTCAAACGGTGACAGCAGAGGCTCCTCCTTGTCCAGCGTCACCAGGGTCACTATACACGCTAACTCGACAGCAACCCCGTGAGAAGACACTCTTCACAACTGACTATTCTCCACCTTGTAGGTTCACGGGGCACCCCAGCTGGAACAGGGCAGAGCCAGGGTGTGAATCATCAGGTAGCTTCTGAAATGCTGTGGGTCCCATAGCAGAAGAGGATTCAACGGTCTGAGGACCTTGAAGAGTCACAGTGATAGCCTCTTGCCCATGGGAGACACATTCCAAGGTCCCCAGTGGATGCCTAAAATCACCTACAGTAAAGAACACCACATATGCTATTACACTTAAGCATACACACACACACACACACACACACACACACACACACACACACACACACACACACACACACACACACACACACACACACCACACACACACACACACACACACACACACACATACCACACACACACACACACACACACACACACACACACACACACACACACACACACACATGTAAGCCCAGTGCTAGAGAGATGAGACAGGTAGATAGAACCCTCGGGCTCACTGGCCAGCCAGCTTAGCCCAGCAGGGTGTCCCAAGGGGCTGGCCATGTCACTGTAACATTGTATAACACAAATGTTTTAGTCAGATGCATTTATCCAACAGCACAAGTATACACAGATGGGCAGAATGGGCCGGTGGAATTGGGCACAGAAACAGAGTACTGCTGAAACACTGGGAAAAGAGATCTCTTGTTGCATGTTCCTTTAATCCTAGAGGACTACATAAGCAAAGTGGACGGGTGTAGCAGCAGGCAGAGAGGAACAAAAGAGAAGGGGACCCAGCAAAGTCCTGCCTGCATCCATCACCATCCTGTAGGCTGGACAAAAGAGTTCTCTGAAGAAACAAGGGGCTACCAAGGAGGCTGTTGACGGTCACAGACTTGGGGCTGATGGTGCAGACTAACTCTTCCAAAAGCAGCAATGAGGCCCACCTCCAGCCTTGCTTTCCCACCTCTCTGAAGACACCAGGAGCAGAGCTCAAGGCTCAGTGAGTGAAGTGGCTGTCACATGATGACCCAAGTTCAGATCCCTGGTCCATGTAAAGTCGGGTATGGACAAGATAATCCCAGAGGGTTGCGTGAGCTGGTCTGGTATAAGCGATTATAAAACTGTTAAGGCATTCTGTCTAAAACAAGGGGGAAGGTGGGTACTGAAGCTGAGGTTGTGTGTGTGATGGCGTGTTCACATGCACATATTCTAACCTGCATGTACACACGCACACGCACAGAGAGAGAGAGAGAGCGAGAGAGAGAGAGAGAGAGCGAGAGGAGAGAGAGAGAGAGAGAGAGAGGGAGAAGGAGAGGGAGAAGGAGAGAAAGGAAGAGAGAGACAGAGAGAAGGGGAGGGAGAAAGGGAGAGGGAGAGAGGGAGAGGAAGAGAGAGAAAGGAAGAGACAGGGAGAGGGGGAGGGAGAGGAAGGTAGGAAGGGAGGGAGGGACACAGAGAGAGAGAGAGAAAGAGACAGAAATGGTTCCATTTTGAGGCTTAGACAATGGCAGTCCTGAGGACCTACTATGTGCTGAAGAGTAGACTAGATAGAAGTTTCAGCCCAGTATTCGCTCTCATTGTGTGTCCTTGGGCAATCCTTGCCAGGTACTAAGAAAATATGAGTCACTAAGAGCAGGGATGAGCTCAAAAAGAGGTCAAGGCTGTGTGGCCAGCCTTTTAGAAATAACTGTCAGGGGCTGGAGAGATGGCTCAGCAGTTAAGAGAACTGTTTGCTCTTCCCAGAGAACCTGGGTTCAATTCCCAGCACCTACACGGCAGTTCATAGCTTTCTGTAACTCCAATTCTAGGGGATCTGATGTCTTCACAGAGACATAGATGCAGGCAAAACACCACTGCACCGAAAGCAAAAAAACATTTAAAATATCGTATAAAAGAAAACAAAAAACTGTCAGTTATCCCACTGCGGATGATCCCAGCATGAACTCTGGAACCTCGGGCACATCGGTAAATCTTGCTTGACTTAGTGTTCTCCTATATAACATGAGAATTCGTACAGAGGGTTATGGTGGCTTACAGGACAGTAGGAAATGCCAGGTATCACAGCCAGAACCCAGAAAGCACTCCAAAGAGAGTAGCAGGGGAAATTTTAACACCACTAGGCAACTTTGCCTCCAAGAGAGAAAACCCTTTCTCCACATTTCCCCTCTAAGCAAAGAATTTGGACCACGGGTTTTGGGGCTCAACACCTTTAGCCCCGCCCCAACCAAATTCCTGCTAGGCCACATTCAGGAAAGGTTTTCCTGGGTTGGCCATTTTCTTCTTTGTGTTTCTCCAGTGGACCCTGACCAGACAACTATACTCCGATCCTCCTCATCCCCGGCCCTCCGGATGGAGCCTTTGTATTTCCTTCTTGGAGAAGCCCTTGTTTGTGGTGGCCATTACCCCCAGCTGGCAAGATGTGTAGGTCTCCTCTGGCCTGTTGAAGTGGCATAATGGCAGGCTTGTGTTTGCAGCCAAGCTCCCACCCCACCCCGGAACTTCTTGAGAGGTGTGCTTCAGTGAAAGGGACAATGATGTGTGGCCCTTCCCTCTGCCAGCAGCAGTCCCCATCCGGCCGCGGATTAAAGGAGCCTGGGTAACTGCCCAGGCGGAAGAGAGGCGGCAAACATTCTGGGGATGTGCCCCTCACTGACAGGAGGGCAGGGGAGAGGCTTAGGGTGATAGCCTCGGTCTATGAGCTTTTGTTCCCCAATCTTATATCCATGTACGCACACACGCACACCACATCCCTAACACAGCAGAGACCAGATCTTGCCAGCTGTGTGCCCTGGGTCAGCGCTGCACTATCACACCAGGGTCAGGAAGCACACGACAGACAACTCAGGGCTCTCAGGGGTTTGCATAGTGTTTGCAGGAAGCAGTGCCCAGTGCTCTGTTATGGTGATAGAAACACTGAACAGTTAAAATGGCTGTCTCTAGAGCAAGACACCTCTGCCTATCCAGATCCAGTTAGACCTCACCTCTAGATGCCTGTAGTCCTTCTGTCTGCCTCTCTAGCTCTTTGCAATGCTTTAAAGTCTCCCTGGGGATGACAGTCACCACAAAGGCGGAAATCAAGACTGTGCCACTGCGGCGTCCTCACTGGACGGTGGCTGGAATTATTCTTGATCTATAATAAGGACAACAGGTATACGCGGTATACTGGTATGTGCCTGTAACCCCAGCATGGGGAGGTTGAAACTGGCCTGCATAGCAAATCTCAGGCCAGTCTGATCTACAGGATGAGACTCTGTCTGGGAGAACGAAAAGCAAACAGCACAGCAGTCATCAGACTTCCCAAAACAGCCCTGGGCTGACACCAAAAGGTCTGGGAGGGGGATGAGGGTTGAGGGTGCTGCTGATAGAAAGGTAAAGGAGGGGGTATGGTGCTTCTTCAGTGGGAGACTCAAAGACAGGTCCCAAGGGGATGCGCAAGCCTCCTCCCTCTCACGAGCATATCAGAGAGGTACAAGAAGATGCTAGGGCCCCGGAGCTCCATCTTCCACTGTGGTTGAATGGGAGTTGGGGGACACTGGAGTGTGGACCTCTCCTTGTCTGCTGGGTTAACTGGGCAGCTATGGAGGAGCCCTGTATTCCCTACTTTACACATTTCCCTGACAAGGTACTCGGACAAAAGCAACTTAATGGAGGAAGGGTTTACTTAGGCTTACATTTCGAGGGTCCGTTATGGTAGCAGGTGGCTGGAGCTGAAGGGAGCCAGCCACACTGTAGTCATGAAGAAGAAGCTGGTGTCCAATGTGCTTTAACCTTTTATTTAGTTCAGGACCCCACGGTTAAAGTGGGTCTCCTACTCAATGAGCCCTATCTAAATAAGTCTCCATAGAGAGCCAGAGGCGTAAATCCTAGGTGATCCTAAATTCTGTCAAGCCGATATTAATCATCATGAAAGCCGTCCCTCCTGGGGTTGGCTCAGAGGGGCAGTGGCCTTACTCACTGAAGAACTCTCACTGTCTAGAACAGCAATGAGCTGACCTGGACAGACCCTGACCTTGGCCTCCAGGGAGGATCGATCCTCTATGCTCAGTGGGCAGGGTTCGGTCAATGCCTGGAGGGGGTTTCCAAGGTACCCAGCTCCCCTATCCCAGGAGGAGGAGTCTAGAGAGTACGCAAGTCCAGCCGGCGTCAAAGACTTTGATGAGTTTCCTGTGGACAAGAGGAACCCAGGCTGTCAAAGGAGGAGCCGTGTCCTGTCTTACTCTCCTCAGCTTTTCCTGACCTGCCTGGTCCCGGAGACTCACGCTATCTTTAGAATGTCTGCCTGGCGCTCCTGTGTCCAGGAGGCAGAAAACCCTAGGAGATTGGGTGAGACACAGGAGCCAAGTGACACGCCTCAAATACATAGAAGCAAGTGTCTGTGTCACATTACAAAATAGGGCACGGCTGAAAATCACTTCTAAACCACCACCCGTTTATGAAACAGTCTCTCTGGGACAGCATAAGCCCTGGGAGGTCCCTAGTTTTTACTTTTTAACTAATGCTAATTCTTGGGACAGATACTTTTTTCCAAAAGTGGCTTGCTGGAATTCCTCAGCTCAAAAGAGCCAATGAGGAGGTATTTAGACACAACAGATGCTCTCCCTGCATTCGAGCTCCCTGTAAGCATTTCAGGGGTGCCTACTATGTGCGGGGGGTGTGTAAGTATCTTATTACCTCGTTTTTCTGCCTGCAAAATGCAGACTCTTAAGATAACCTGCTTGAAAGAGCCTGCCCTTCCCCACGCCCTTCTTTTTATATCAGACACAAGGGTCCTAATTAACATCAGGAATAGTAGCAGCAAGTAGCAAGACAGCCAGGGCTGCAGCACCCAACACACCTGGCAGGTTTCCTCATCATCCACCTGGTTCTCTCAAGAAACAGGGTCTCTCAGCACACACGCACACAAAGCCCGTTGGTAATACTACTCTAGTTCTGGCTGTAGCACGGTCTTCAATCTCTTCTACCTGTTGTAGATCTTGGTCTTGGGTGTAAATTACCCAAAGAACTCACGGACTCCACCATCGCAGAAAAGCTGGGCCACGGATGAGCTTTTTGCTGTTGTCTTAAATCAGGAATAGCCGGGCGGGGGTGGCACGCATCTTTAATCCCAGCACTCAGGAGGCAGAGGCAAGCAGATCTTTAAGTATGAGGCCAGCCTGGTCTACAGAGTGAGTTCCTAGACAGTCAAGACTACACGGAGAAACCCTGTCTTGAAAAACCAAAAAATAACAAAATAAGAAGGTAAAATCCGGAATAATCATATTTAGCGTCCTTGGGAAGTGTGCCATGCGAACCAGGCGGCGTCCTTTACTGCAATTCTTTCACAGATCCTTCATGGAAACTCTCTGAGTTAGTGAATAACACTATCCCCTTTATACAAGTGGGGGAAATTGAGACCCGTCTTATCAGGGGCTACTGAGATTGTATAAATAGCAGGCTGTTTTCATCACGGGGGACTCGGAAACAGGATATTTGCTTTCTTGTACTTAGAAGATTACTTGGTGATGCGGAGTCATCAAAATATGAATGTTTACCAGCGTCTGTTCAAGCATCGTTCCTCATCTGACATCATCAGCAGTGCCAGTCGAAACCCGTATGGCTTGGTCAGATGTCTCCCACCTGACTATGCAGTCTAAGTATGGTGTACGGCACCTATACTCAGAGACTCTGGGTTTCACAAAGTTGCTGGATGCGACTTGAAGGTCTACTCCAATCACATCCGAGCAAAGGTGTAGCAACAGTCAGGGAGGTGAAGCTACCAGATTTGAGATTATGGGTCCTTGCAAATGGAAGGACTTCAGTGACACTAAAGGATCATAAGAGCTAACGTAAAAGGTGAGTGGTTCCTTACTAATATTTTGCAAAAGAAAGTAGACTTCCCTTATGAGCTGCTCCAAGTCAAATGAGGAGCGCTGTCAGGTTTTGGTCTTGTGTCAAAATAATTATGCAGTCAATAAACACGGCCCTGGCCCATACTCATAGTCAGGGCACAGCTACAACTGTCGCTTTAGTTTTGTTAAACATGGTCATGTGCCGTGTAACAAGGCTACAGTGTGTGAAGGACTCGACCCATGAGACGGTAACAGGGCTGAAGCATTCCTACACAGGGGGCCTTGCAGCCATCACATACAGCAGAGTAACGCACTCCTCAGGTGTCTGTGGGGTACCATGTTTGGTCATGGCAGTAAACAAGTATTGCTGGCTGTGTAATTACTGCACTGCCGTTCTGCTATCGTAGAGCGTGTGCACTCTACTTTTTTTTCTCTCTTTTTTTTTTCTCTCTTTTTTTTTTCTCTACTTTTTGAATAAGAAAATTTACTGCAAATCAGTAGACCACACCCTAAGGGCAGCAGCCTCGCCTAAACTCTACAGTGACAATTGGACGCAAGAGACCATGTCAAGTGACGGACTATCTCGGTATGAGAGCATGCTGTGACCTTCGCACAATGACGAAACTGCCTTACACACTTCTCATAAAGTATTCCACCACGAGGAGACAGACAGGTACTGTAAACGCCAAGCACACATCTTCACGTACTTAGCTTTTCAAAATAATGGATGAATCAGCCCCTTTTACTTCAAGATTTGCTTTTAAACACTGTAGCTGTTCTTCTTCTAAACGAGTCCTTGTCTTGGTTTTTGCTATGGAAGACACCTGCTACGGCTAGAGCGAATTCTCCCCTCCCCCACCCCGGATGCTCACAGCTTCCCATTTGATGGGCTTTCACACCCAACTTTTATCAGAGGCCTCAGCTCTCAGAGGCGAGGAAGCTCTGTACCACACAGACTCGCCCTGCCTGAGCATCACACAGGAGCGTTCATTCCACCTGTTATGTCACCCTGACCCATAAGCCAATGCTGTGGGACCAAAGTCACCCTCGCAACTTGCAGGTGAGAAAACTGAGGTTCAAATAGAAGTAGCCCATCGAGGCCTCTTAACCCACCGCTGAGAGCTCTCGGGATAGAATCTAGAATTTCCCCCTCCTTCACAGTTTCCTCCCTTTGGGACTTTATTTGACACATAGTAATTGTGCAAACTCACTGGATGCTATCTGATACCAGTGTGTGTATGTAAAAAGCATGATGAGACAGTTTAGGGTGACTGGCGTGCCTTTTGTGCCTTGCTTCATGTATTCTGTCTTGGTTGAACCCAGACTTTATTGTCTGTTTAGAGACAGAGTCTTGGTATGAAAGCCCAGGCTGGCCTTGAACTCAAGATCTTCCTACCTCAGCCCCTGGAATGCTGGCATTATAGACATACCCCTGTTATACTCAGCTTCAATCCAGTTTTAGCCAACCATTCTTTCCCCTTGGATTACACACCTGCCTCAAGCTTAGGGAAGACAACTCGGGTTTTGCAGACTGATGCATTTTTCAGACCATTGCGATTTTTTTTTTTGGTCAAAGCTAGATGCAAAGCTACCTTAAGATACTTAGCACATCGACCTCCTTTGCTGTCACAGAAAAGATCTAAGAGGAAACCAATCAGTACATAGCCACCACTGCCCTACTCTGGCCAATCTAGATGGTAAGGAAGTCTCTGACTAGGTCTGTTTAAATGGGCAGAAGGACGGGCCTTACCTCATGAGCCGCTCTCTCCTGTGTAGTCTAAGGGCCAGGAGTTAGTTACAGGGGGTGGGGAGGACCAGAATGAGCAGGGTTCTTTAATGCCTAACTAGGCAAGGAAGCAGAGCATTAACTATTAAGAAATTCCATCCATGAATGACAGGGGGAGCGGGGAGCTCTAAGAGGACTAAGCCCCTGAGAACCAGGAAGTAATGCCTGTAGAAGTAAGCGTTCAACCCCTGAAGTGTAAGTCAGCAACTCCCGTGAGTTCACGCTGCTGCTGACAAGCTGTGGAGGCAGAGATGTCCTAGAGTCCAGAAGGCCTGAGCTCTGTGACACTGGAAAGTTACTTCCCTCTGTGAGACTCAGTAATCCTCATCTGTAAAATGGGTGATAGCTGTGTTTGTTATGAAAGAATATAGGAAAGTGAGGACATAGCACAGAGCCTGCTTCATGGTTAACCCTTGAATCAGCCAGGCCGTCACGAATGTTCAACGGCAGGCACGCGGCAACATCCGATCAAGATGAGGTTCCCTTCATTCATCCCTTGAAAACAAGGGACCTTATGACTTTCAAAACCATGACGGTTGGTTGGGGGTGGAAAGCCAGGTACGTTCTGAGTGGGCGTGCGTGGGGTGGTTGTCCCAGAATAAGAACCCCAAGCTTTTCGTAAATGTTCTGGGAAGGCAATGGCAGAAAGAAGTCGCTTAACTCTAGAATCGGAAATACCCCTTGCTCGCTGCCGGGTGCTGACATCAATACTGGCAACGGATATGTGGTCAAGCCCCGTCACCCTTAGGGTGGAAACGCTTAGAGGTCCTACCCTTGGCTCTCAGCCGTGCCCAGTGTGAGCCCTCAGCACTTTATCATGGAAAAATCTGTAAAGGGGAGTGAGGGTGGGAGGATGGCTCGGCGGTTGGGAGAGCTTTGAACTCTTGCAGAAGACCCAGGCTGGGTTCCCAGTACATACCTGGTGGCTCACAGACATCTGTGGTTTCAGTTCTGGGAGACTGATGTGGTCTCCAGAGGTACCAGGAACGCATCTGGTGTACATACATACATGCAGACAAACTTCACACACATGAGGCAAAAATAAACAAACCTTTGTAAAGAGAGAAGGAACCTGGGATGGTTTCTCTGTTTGGTCCTCTGAGGTTTCCCCTCACTTACTCCTAGGGGAGTCTTTCCCTCCATGAAACCTCTTCTGTCACACAATATGTTCCATCGAGTTCCTCTCTGTCTCGATGCCTCTGCATCTGTCTTCTGCAGGCTGGTAGCCTGCTCCAGATTTGTTAGCTTTGCTTTTCTCTGTCCTACGTTCCTCTGGGGCCTCTTCAAAACCTACAGGAGTCTCAGGGCATATTCAACCCTACACCCAAAGCCGTTGCTTACAGCTCCTGGGGATGCTTCTTTTGAGTGAACTCCTAGATGGGGCTCATGTCCCACACTCCCTTGATTCACCCACGGTGTGCAATAGGTAACCTGGATCTGCCTGAGCTCAAAACACAGCTGCTTGGAGTCCACTGTCTACCCGATACCTGGACCTTCCATTATCCCTCTTCCGTTCCATTCCATCAGCTTCTAGAGTGTCCGCCTACCTGGGGCTGGTTGTCCGTTCTCTCTCTCTGTCTCTCTCTCTCTCTCTGTCTCTCTCTCTCTGTCTCTGTCTCTCTCTCTCTCTCTGTCTCTCTGTCTCTCTCTGTCTCTCTCCCTCTCTCCCTCTCTCCTCTCTCTCTCTCTCTCTGCTGCCCACAACTCAGAATCAATGCTGCTAACCGCTTAGGAGCCTCGGTGACTCCTCCCTGCACCTGGACATGGTTTCAAAAGTCCCAGCACAACTCCCCATTTTCCCAAACTCGGGTTGCCCACCCTGAGGTCATCTTCCTGTCTGCCGAAGCACCCTAACCCAGTGTTCTACACTGCACCTCGAATATCAGTATGTGACAGGCTGTGCTCTGACCCTGGTGCTGGAGCGAGAGCAGCACGGCGGACAAGTGGTCACAGTCTCTGTGCCTGCTGTGGCCCTGCGATACAGGGGATAAGGATGGGTTTTATGGCTGGGAGTGGGGCTTCGTTCTACCGATCTTTGAATGGACACCAGGTCTTCTACATGACTCAGACGGGGATAAGGAAGGACTGTTTGCTCCAAACACTTGGCAGTTGTGCATCTGGAGACTGAAACCTTTTTCTCAAATCTGCTTTTTTTTTCTTTTTCTTTTTCTTTTTTCTTTTTTTAATACAGCAAAAGACCCCCGCAATCCCTCTGAACGGGAGCAGATCTCCACCATTTGAAAGACCAAGTGCCCAGAGGGCGGAAGATGAAAAGAGGCAGCCGGGTTCTGATCTGAGGCACGCCAGCCTTTTGATGTTAAAGATGAGAGGAGGGGGGATCAAAAACCTGTGCTTTTCTGACAGAAGCTGGCAAGGCCTGACAGTCAGACGCGTTCTGGAGCCTGAGCTGGAGAACCTTTTGCCTCAGCCGGGGAAGAGGCAAGGGTTTGGCTCTCAGAGGGCATCTGCCAGCCAGCCTTTCTCCCAACTCCCACCCCCACCCCCTGAGGTGGCTGTTTTCCTTCCCTTCATCTCTGCCTGAGTAACAGGGATCCTACAGATCTTACGACAAGCACTTCCTCTCCTGGAGGCCTCCATCCCTGTCTTATTGGATGATGACAAGCCCTGGGCCCCACCTGCACCCCACCCCACCTCCACGGCCTTTTTGTTTGTTTTGGTTTATTTTGTTTGAGACAGGGTTTCTTGTGTAGCCTTGGCTATCCTGGAACTCACTTTGCAGACCAGGCTGGCTCGGTACTCACAGAGATCCACCTGCCTCTGCCTCCTGAGTGCTGGGAATAAAGGACTGTTGTCCTCCACTCTGACCCTTAACACGGTTAGTTGACTTTGAGTCCTGCATGTGGTCACCCTACAAGTTCAGTCGGGTAGGGCATGTCTGCTCTGATGTCCCTGGTTCCTGGCATGGTGGCAGCTGGGTGGAAAGTACTCAGGGGGACAATCAGAAGAAGAGCACAGGCTGAGTCGGGATGCTGGACTCCTAATCACAGTCGTCACTTACAAGTCCTGTGGTCCTGAGCGGGAACTGAACCTTTCCGGCCTCAGTGTAACAAGAATAGAGTACCTGAGTGTGATGGTACATGCCTGTAATCCCAGCACTCGGAAGACTGAGGCGGGATTACCATAGGTCAAGATTATCTGGGGCCATGAAAAGAGATAGTGGGGAGGGGAGAGAGTACATGTAGCATATCAAGGGAACAAAAACATATGAGCCCACCAAAATGTTATTTCACATCCAAGTAGCTGAAAGCTGGTAAGTAGTTAGTTAAGCAGTGTCACCACCATACAATGGAATATTATTTAGTAGTAAAAAGAATGCTACATCAGGCCTTAAGAGATGGCTCAAAGGTTAAGAGCACCGGCTGCTCTTCCAGAGGACCCAGGTTCAATTCCCAGCACCCACATGGCGGCTCACACCTGTCTATAACTCCAGTTCTAAGGAATCTGATACCCTCACATAGACATACACAAAAAATACATGAATTTTTTTTTAAATTAGAAAAAGAATGCTACATGATAAAAGTTATGCTAACTTTAAAAAGTTATGAATAAAACATTAAGTCATTTTGCTAACTAAAACGACGAGTCATAGTTTGTATGATTCTACTCGTGAAATAAACAAGGCATATATGGTGGTAGCTGTGATGGTTGTATATGCTTGGCTCCGGGAGTGGCACTATTAGGAGGTGTGACCCTGTTGGAGTAGCTGTGTCACTGTGGTCGTGGGCTTAAGACCCTCATCCTAGCTGCCTGGAAGTCAGTCTTCCACTAGCAGCCTCAGATGAAGATGTAGAATTCTCAGCTTCTCCTGCACCATGAATGCATGGATGCTGCCATGCTCCTGCCTTGATGATACTGCACTGAACCTCTGAACCTGTAAGCCAGCCCCAATTAAACATTGTCTTTTATAAGACTTGCATTGGTCATGGTGTCTGTTCACAGCAGCAAAACCCTAACTAAGACAGTGGTTCACACCCATAATTACAGTGCTTGGGAGTCAGAGGGAAAATTGCTATGAACTTGAAACCTGCCTAAGTTACTGTCTTAGTCAGGGTTTCTATTCCTGCACAAACATCATGGCCAAGAAGCAAGTTGGGGAGGAAAGGGTTTGTTCAGCTTACACTTTCACATTGCTGTTCATCACTAAAGGAAGTCAGGACTGGAACTCAAGCAGGTCAGGAAGCAGGAGCTGGTGCAGAGGCCATGGAGGGATGTTTCTTACTGGCTTGCTTTCCCTGGCTTGCTCAGCTTGCTCTCTTAGAGAACCCAAGACCACCAGACCAGGGATGGCACCACCCACAGTGGGCTGGGTCCTCCCTCTTTGATCACTAACTGAGAGAATGCCTTACAGCTGGGTCTCATGAAGGCATTTCCTCAACTGAGGCTCCTTTTTCTGTGATAACTCCAGCTGTGTCAAGTTGACACACAAAACCAGCCATGGTTACATAGTGAGTACCAGAATATCTTGCTATACTGCAAGGCCCTGACTCAAAATCAGAGGGCTGGAGACATGGCTCGGTGGGTAGATGCTTGCCGTATTTCTGAAGACCTCTGCTGGATCCCTAGGACCCAGGCAGAAAGTCAACTCCTGGGTGAGGCAGTGTGTCCCTATAATCCCAGAAATGGAGGGGGGGGGATAAGGAAGGATCCTGGGCTCTTGCTGGCCAGCCAAGCTAACGACTGCATAAGCTCTAGGTTAGTGATAGACTTAAAAATGTAAGGTCATCCGGGCCTGGGGAGATGTCTTCAGTGGTTAAGAACACTCGCTGTTCTTGCAAAGGTTCAGTTCCCAGCACCCACACAGTGACTCATGACAGTCTGTAACTCCCCAGGGGGAATCCAAGCATACGTGCAGGAAAATACTCATACATATAAAATAAATAACTATTTCTGAGAAGGTCATCACGATGGCTCAGAATATAAAAGTGCTTGCTGTATAAACCTAAATTAAATCCCCAGAGGCTGCATAGGGAGAGAAGTGACTCTCGACATTTGTCCTCTGACATCATCTACACGTGTGCCATGGCATGTGCATGCCTACACACACACACACACACACACACACACACACACACACACACACAAACTTAAGTTGGAGAGTGATAAAGTCCTTCTAGCCTCCACATGCACTCACATGAACACACACATGTGGGAACACATATTACTACCCATACCTTGAAACAAGAAAGAGAATAATACTAAAAAAACATAAATACATTCAAATGGGCTTTTTAAAGAAAGAAAGGGGAAAGTTCGGAATAGGAAATTTCTGGTGACAGGCAGCAGGTTATCCCTTGCCCAGGGTTGGGCAGAAAGTAGAAATGAAAACTAAGGGATACAGGCTTCAAAGGGTGATGAAAACATCCTTAAAAAAAAAATGACGGGGTTGGGGATTTAGCTCAGTGGTAGAGCGCTTGCCTAGCAAATGAAAGGCCCTGGGTTCGGTCCCCAGCTGGGGGGGAGGGGGGGAGGACTTTCCCTTTCTCAATAAACTGTCTTTACATTTAAAAAAAAATGATGATGGTTGCAGAACTCTGCGAATACACTAAGCCACCTACCTGTGAGTTTGAAATGAATGAGTTAATAATAACAAAGTCTAAAAACAAGGAGAATTTAGCCTGGGGATATAGTTATAGGACAGACAAGGCCCTAGGCTCCATGCCCAGCATGGGAGCATGGGGGGACTTCACTGGGCTGGTGGTGCATGCCTTCAATGCCAGAGCATAGGAAGCAGAGGCAGATACATCTGTCTCTGTGAGTTCAAGACCAAGCTGGTCTACAGAGATAGTTCCAGGATAGCCAGGGCTACACGGAAAAACCCTATCTCGAAAGATAAAACCAAACAAAACCAAGATTTCAGCTAATGTACTAATATCTGCTACCTAGGCTAACTACACAATGAAATGCATCCCCTGTTCCTGACGGGTAGCCCTAAATAGCACCCACCACAACGGATGGGATTCCATTTTTCCCACTCTACAGACAAAGAAGCTGAAGTGATACATCTTACCTAAGGTGACACAGCTGGTAAGTAGCAGAACCAGGCAAGTCACTTGCTGCCCTGAGACATCACACCGACAGAACAAGGTCTTCAACACGGAGGCCCCTAGGCTCGAAGCAGGAACTGCTTAGCGAAACCATAAACCAAGTAATGTTCTCCTGAACCTCAAATGACACCCCTCTCCCTGCCAGGTCCTCCAAGCCATCTGGCTGTTTTCTCTCTTCCTATGCAACTAGCAGTGCACCAGCTCTCCCCCTCTACTTCTCAGAACACCCCCACAAAATCCTACGTAGCTCTGAGGGGCCGGGAACTTGATATACAAACCAGGCTGGACTCGAACTCACAGAGATGTGATCTGCCTGTTGCTGCCTCCTAATGTCTGGTTTTACCCCAGTATTTTTAATATTGTAAAGTCCTTTCTAATTCATAATCTCTCCGTGTCTATAACCTATTCCCCATAATAGAGAGAGTAGAGAGAGAGAGAGAGAGAGAGAGAGAGAGAGAGTGTGTGTGTTTGTGTGTGTGTGTGTGTGTGTGTGTGTGTGTGTGTGTGTGTGCGTGTGTGTGTGTGTGTACACAAGAGCTCCTTCTACCTCTCTTTGAGTTGAGTCTCACTGTGTAGCCCCAGGCAGGTCTGAAACTTAACAATATCCTATTGGCTCTGAAGTCCTGAGATTAGAAGCATATACCACCTGCTACCTTCCCTCTTACTGTTTTGCACGGTTAACTCCAGGGCTCTCAGATCCCAGGCTAAGGGTCACCTTCTTACCTGAATTAGCCATCTTAATTGGACCCTACTTCCTTCCCAGTGTGACATCATTTACTTCCTTCGTGTACTTGCAACATTGTTATTTCTTTGTTTCACTGAATGTGTCAATCATGTGAGTCTCTGTCACACCCTCTAGACTTTATGAGAGCCACACAGGCAGGAGCTAAGTCTGACCCATTCATGGATGGGTCTACACAGAGGCTGCTTGGCATGTATCTGAGGGGTTTTCAACCTTGGACATCACCATGAGATCATTAGGCTTCACGCTCGCTCATTCTTTGCCGTGGAGGGCTGCTCTATGCACAGTAGGGTGTTTATCATTATTCCTTGCCTTTAATCATTAAATGTAACCTAGTGGTTCTGACAACCCCAAATGTTTCCAGACGGTTGCTACACTTGCAGGAGGGCAGAAAGGTAAGAGAGGGAGAGAATGTTACTTTCCTTAGACCAGCGGTTCTCAACCTTCCTAGTGCTGTGACCCTTTAATGCAGCTCCTCATGCTGTGGTGACCTCAACCATAAAATTAATTTTTTGGCTACTGCATAACTGTGATTTTGCTACTGTTATGAATTGTGAATATCTGACATGCGGGGTGTCTGATGTGCGGCCAGTGTGAGGAATGTGTAGCATGTACCCTCGGGATGACACTCGGGTTAATCTGCAAAGCTCAGGGAAGTTTTGCTCAGTGTCCTTCTCCAGCTCAGTGGCCATGGTACGCAAGGAACCACAGGTTCTCCACAATCAAGATTAACACAAGGATTCCTGTATTCTGAAATTCTCCGGACCAAAGGTGTTTCAGATTCCAGAATTATCTTAGAGACTGTTTATAGAGGTCTAAGCATGAAAGTAACTATGTTTCAGAGAAAAACAAACAAACAAAACCCAAACTCTTATTCGCCAAGCGATATGGCTTAACAGGGAAAGGCATTTTTGGTTCGAACCTGGTGTGACCTGAGTTTGAAACCCAGAAACCAAATAAAAGTGGAAAACTAACCCCACAAGGTTACCTCTGACCTCCACATGTATGCGCCCACACCGTGCATACATATACACCAATAAAACATAACTTTACGTTTCATGCATACCTTATATATGTAGCCTGCAGGTAATTTTATGACATTTTTAGTGACCCCCGGTGTTTCCAACGAATGCCATCTCTGTCACATGGGGTCGTTTTCAACTTGTCTTTATTGGTGTTCAAAAATGTTTGGATTTTGGATTATTCTGGATTTCAGAAGCTACTAATTTCTGCAGGAGTCTTTTCTTTTTTAGACAGCTCTCACTATAGAGCTCAGGCTGACCCCAAATTTAGTATTCTCCTGCCTCAGCCTCCCAAGTACTGAGATTATAGACGTAGGTCTGAGTGACGCTGGTGAAATGGGTACTGGCTAGTATTTGAGGGCTGTGGAATTCCCCAGCAGTGAGCAAGCTCTGCTCTTCCAGAGGACCCTGCCTTCTCAGCCCACCTTTCGGGCAGCTCAGAACTGTCAGCTCCAGGAGATCTGAACTCTCCTCTGGCCCCCTTAGGGCTTGTACTTACATGTACACATACGTGTACTCAGATTTACACATACAAGTAAATAATAAAACAAATTCCCCCCCAAACAGCCAGTATCTTTCTAATGGAAACTGGCGTCTGAGGTGGTCGTCTTTACTTTTCTCACACGTGGATAGAAATGAAGCCACAGCCGGGTGGCCTGGCCTACGGGGATGAGAGGGGTGCAGGACCATACCCAGCTAATGCTGCGCTTAAACGTGAGAACACTTTTTGGGCTCTTTCACCGGACTGAGAAAACACAAAAAACAAAGATAGCTGCTTCAAAGGCTAATCTTCCTTGCCAATTTGATTGAATTTAGAATTACCATGGAAACATACCTCTTCCCATGGCTACGTTGGTTATTTCCTTACGTGGTCAGTACTCTAGGTGTGAGTGCTGTCATTCCATGGGCCAGGGTCTTAAGACTGAGTCAAAAGGACAGGACAAACAGCACCCTGTCTGTCTACCTGTCCATCTGTCTGTCTGTCTCTTGAATGCAAATGCAATGCGACCAGCCATCACATGCCTTGCCTTCTCTGAGCCAAGCAACACTTTTCTCCTTGCTTTCATTGAGTTATAGCAACAAGACAAGTCTCTGGTATTGCCGTGCACATGCTGGACAGGCTTTTTGTAATCACACAGTAGAGACGCACGAACGGGATCCTAACCACCCACATACCCAGGTGGACTGAGGTTGCAGGGACCAGGAATCAGAAGAGCGGTTGGAATTCCTAGTTCAGTGCAGATCTCATCTGAAGACACAGCTCTGAAATCATCGGACAGAGTCAAAGCCGTCACTTAATAGATAAGGAAACAGAAGACCAGAGAGGAAAGTGATCCGTCCCGTACAACGCAGACTTCCCTTTTCTCAGAGGAAGAAAAGCTTATTCCCCCGCCCCGGGAAGCTTTGGAGCTGTGGCTGAATTCAGTCCTGCTATTAGATTATATTTTTTCTAAATATCAGTTATTCGTCAGCCAAAACCAGACAGATCCCGTCTTCTTCAACGAGCTTTATACACAGAAGAGAGTCACTGAACACGAAGCCCAGAAGGACACAAGTAATTAACTGTCTATCGCCTGGCCAGGTTGGAGGTAAAGGGAGAGGTTGGTGACCCAGTGGTTAGAGTCCACACGTGAGAGTTGTTAGAGACAAGAGATCCAAGTTCAAACACCGGCATTTCCACCCTGAGCCGTGTGACAGCAATTCTTTAAGCTCTAACTCTCCTCTAACTGGCATGATAATTCCTTGCATACAAGTGGAGTGGGGGGTCCGGTCGATGCTTCCAGTCATCTTCCAAACATCTCATTTGGGGAATGTCCCTGCAAGTCCTTAGGGATTACCCGCTAGGAACCGCTGTTATCTCCTTGGCGGTCAGAGATAAAGAATCTTGAGGCTGCTGTCCCACAACCAGCAAGAGGACCTAGAGGACAGTGGAGGGTGACTTGGACCCAGCTTCTATGCCCCCACAGAAAGAATGTGTTGCATGACTGTACTCTTTACCTTGATTTTTTTTTTCTTTTCAAGTGGGGGGTGGAGAATAAAGGCAAGAACTTCAAGGTCAGGTTCACTTCCCTTCAGGCTCCTTCAAGGCTGCATCGAAATTTCAAGAATGTAGTCTCTGGGCCCAGTTTACATTCCCACCCTCTTGGTATCCAGGATACCAGAGGGACCTGCGGCATTCCATCTTGCCAATCAGCCTTCCTGGCTGGTCTGGTGGTCTGGATCTCAGAAGCTTTCAACTCCATCCTAAGCTGCCCTCCTCTGGGGTAGGGCCTGCCCCTGGTTCGTGGGAAAAGCACCATCGCTTACCAGCAGGGTCATTCATTCATTCACTGGCCCAACATCATACATACTGAGGGTTCACTGAGCTAGGCATTCTGGTAATCGGGTGCAAATCCCGGTACAGTGGAGGAACTAACACGAAAATAAGCTTAGCAGTTCTGCAAAATGGCGGCCCAGAGTGGTATAGTGTGGGAGTGATTGTGTTCGAGATCAAGAAAGACTTCCCCAGGAAGTATTAAACATAGAATGGAAGGGTGCTTAGGCAGACACAGGTAGAGAGAAGGAAGAAAGTTCTAGATAGCGGGGCCAGCATTTGCAAGGCTCTACACTGTGAAGGTTGCCATGCCAATGCCTTTGAGGACCTGTGGCTAAGCTGTAGTGGAGACTAAAGACAAGAGCAGAGTCAGGCTTACATGAGAATCCTGTGCACATGGGGTATGACGGTCATTACACTAAGAGCCACAGCGGAGAAGTTGTAAGAACCTTAAGCAAAGGGACTATTTCTGTGAGATTTTCCCAATAATGGGACTGGGGATATGGCTCAGTGGTTAAGAGTGCTTGCTTCTCTTATAGGGGATCCAATTATGTTCCTAGCACCCACATCAATTAGCTCACAAGAACTTCAGCTCCAGGAGATCTGATGCTGTCTTCTAGCCTCTTAAAACACCTACACACACACACACACACACACACACACACACAGAGAGAGAGAGAGAGAGAGAGAGAGAGAGAGAGAGAGAGACAGAGAGAGAGAGAGACAGAGAGAGACAGAGAGACAGAGAGACAGAGAGAGAGACAGAGAGACAGAGAGAGAGAGAGAGAGAAGAGAGAAGAAAGAGAGAGAGAGCGATCAAATATACATTCATATAGTCACTAAGAGAGTATCACATGCACACAATATTATCACATGAAAAATTAAGAGAGAAAGCACTATAGTATTTTTTTAAAACACCTATTACGTGTGTGTGTGTGTGTGTGTGTGTGTGTGTGTGTATACTCAAGTATGCTTGCATGTGCACACTTCAAACTCAGGTCATCAGGTATGGCAGCAGGAATTTACCCACTGAGCCATCTTGCCACCCTCTCCATGCTTTCTTTACTAATGATACTGCCTCTACACATGCTCAAAACAACAAAGACACAAAACACATCGGCTAAGGCACTGATCTCAGTCACAGAGGTAAAGAGCTGGTCTAGCACCTGCAAAGCCCTGGGTTCCATCCTCAGCACAGAGCAAAAGTCCCCAGGCCCCATGACTGTACAGTTAGTTCAGTGTCAGTCTTTGGGTCACTCTTCCTCTTTCTGTCCTTAGTTTTCTTGAGATGAGATCTCTAAGACTAGGGAGATGGTTACGCAGTGTTCTTGCAGAGGACCTGAGTTCAGCTCCTAGCACCCATATCAGGCGACTCACAACGGCCTGTAACTCCAGCTACAGGGGACCTGAGACAAGATCTCAGGCCCATTTTCTTCCAAGCCACTGAAAACTACTTTGAGTTTTGACTCAGGAGTTTGATCTTAGTAGGAAATACAGAAGAAAGTTATTACCCTACCCTCACGCCCACCCCCAAACACTTGCACTAGCAGAAAGATCTCATCCATGCCCATAAGCTTCTCCGACCAACGTACACTCCTAACTCTTAAGAGAAAACTTTTATTTTAGACAAAGCCTCATTAAGCACCTAATGCTGGCCTCAAGCAATCCTCCTTCTTTGGTAGCTGGGATTACAGGGCCACCAGGTCCAGCAGAAAGGTTTTTTGTTTTTTTGATTTTTGTTGTTGTTGTTGGGGTTTGTTTTGTTGTCTTTTGTTTTGGTTTATTGAGACGGAGTTTCTCTGTGTAGCCTTGGCTGTCCTGGAACTCACTCTGTAGACCAGGCTGGCATCGAACTCACAGACACCCACCTGCCTCTGCCTCCCGAGCACTGGGACTAAAAGTGTTAGCCATTACCCGCCCAGCTGAAGAAAGGCTTTTCAATAAGGTTTGTTTGCAATGATCTTGATTTGCATTGGGAACAGAGACAGGATACAGCTCTTGGATTCATTGCCAAGCACAGCATAATTCATCCATGCGAAGGCAATAACAGGGCCTGTATAAGACTCCCCCTGATAGGGAGATAGTCACAGATATTGAACATGATAGCCTGAACTACAGTGAATACCAGCTGGGAATGTGCCTCAGCAAGTAGAGAGCTTGCCCAGCTTTAGACAGAGCCTTGGTTCAATTACAACCTCAAAGTTGTCCTTGGCCACATTTGAGGCCTGCCTGGGGAATCAGTGAAACCTTGTCACTCAACAAAACTCCAGAGTCTCAGCTGACGTGAGCTGTGAATTCAAATCCCAGCATGACCCAAGGGTGAGTGGTAAGACCAGGCTGTGCTGTGCACCCAGGACCTTACACTCGGTGGTGCTGGCCAGCAGCGATGGGGGCCAAGGATTCCTGGGACATTGATACGACGTCTTTAGAATTAGAGCAGCTGTGTGTGTGAGCATTTTAGACGCCTTCCCCTGGACAGGAAGCAGACCAGTCTCAGTCCCAAGGGATCTTGGGATGCTTTTCATTTCACCTCTTGTAGCTACGCCTCACTGTTGGGTTGGGTTTGAGGAGCCCAGACTGGCCTTGAAATCATCATCCTTCTGCCTCTGCTTCCTGAAGAAGCACCACCGGTATGCACACACTGTGTCCACCTTCGCCTTACACTTGTTCATTCCACGTGGGCCTCCATGGAGAGGTGTGGGGCGGGCTGCTGGTTTTCCTGCTCTGGAAGGCATGGCTGAGGTGGCAAGAAAGCTGTGTCTCTGATGGCCCCAACGTGGAGAACAGCTGCGTGACTCACCTAGCTGCTTCTTGGTGCTCCGTCTCATCGGCGAGGTCTCAGGGGAGGCATGGAGGGAGTTTTGGAGCAAATTCTAACAGTATCAGCCGCTACTCCTAGATGACAATGATAGTGAGGAGCCTCCAGGACCTCCTCCCCAATCTCCTACGCCATAGAGACCTAGAACCCCCAAAATCCACGTGCTCCTGTCAATGGCCCCTGACAACTGTGTCGTACCCGCCTCTTTGTACCATGTCGCTTTCCCTCTCTGCCATCCCTGGCACTTTCTGGTTGAACAGAGGAAAGAGAAAGACCAGAGAGGCTTCTGTGAATGAACAAACTTGGGGGGCAGAGGAAGGGGCTTAGCTTAGGGTCACCTCCTATCATCCCACCCTCCAGCACACTCCATGCACCCATGGTGCGTGGCATAGGGTGGGGATAACAGCACTGACCTCATCAACAAACCCAGTGCTGGGCAAACGAGATAAATAACACCAATCCTAACGTGCCTGGCGCTCACTCCAGTTTATTAATGAGAAACCTGAGCCTCGGAGGAGGTCAAGGGTACAGCCTGCCAATGGCCTCCCTCCAAAGAATGTCTTTACTTGCTCATGGGTTCCTTCCAAGGTGATGTTTTTCAGGCCCTCTACTGAAATTCACCATATTTCTTCCTTGAAAGCACAGGCCCCCAAGCAGTCCCCAAGGCTCTCCCCGCCCTGGGCTTTCCAGGACCGTTCTGAGAGGGCAGAGGGGTCAGGGACCCTTCCTTCACTCATTCTTTGGAGAATTCACATTCTCGCCAGGGCCGGGGCTGGTAATCAGGACCCAATTGCATCAGTTTGCTTCCCCTTTGTTGATCTTTCCGCCCTTTTAAGGCCTGGCCTGCTCTGTTTCTCCTACATGCAGGGGCTGACCACCCCACTAAGGGGAAAAGCAAAAGGGGGCTTCCTAAACTCGCTCCTCCAGGGACCCAAGAAGATCAAGTAGATAGACCAGGCTGTGAAGACCCGATTCAGGTGCATTCTCGCTTAGTTATAAACACTCTGTTCTCTGCCTCCCAACCCTCCAAACACCCAAAACAGTAGATTAAGCTTTAACCCCGGCTGGCAGGACACCTGCTTTGGAAATCCCTCCTCCCCATCCCCACCCCCACCCCCCGGGAGGATTTACAACACACAGGTAAACATTGACACTGGTTAAGAGTTACAGAAAGGAAGTAGAGCCTGGAATGCAGTCTCTGAAGTCTTGCCTCCAAAGGGGAGAGAGTCCTTTCTAAACACCTAAAATAAGAGCATAAGGGCCGGAGAGACAACTCCTGCGGTTGAGAGCACTTGCAGAGGATCTGCACCAGGCGGGCGGCTGGCTCACAACCACTTGTAACTAACTCCAGCTTCCAGGGATCTAAAACCTTCTTCTGGCCTAGACGGGCACACATACACACACACACACACACCCATGCAGACAACCCCGACACACACGTGTATACCCATAAATAATAAATAAAATTTAAGCCAGGTGGTGGCGGCACATGCTTTTAATCCCAAGAAGTAGGGAGAGGCAGGCAGATCTCTAAGTTCAAGGCCAGCCTGGTCTGCAGAGTGAGTTCCAGGACAGCCAGAGCTACACAGAGAAACCCTGTCACACATAGATAGATAGATAGATAGATAGATAGATAGATAGATAGATAGATAGATAGATAGATAGATAGATAGATAGATAGATAGATGATAGATGATGGATGGATGGATGGGTGGGTGGGTGGATGGATGGATGGATGGATGGATGGATGGGTGGATGGGTGGATGGGTGGATGGATGGATGGATAAATGAACTTTAAAAAAAAAGTGAAACTCACAGTGGAAGAGAATACCCCTCATGCATTTTGGTGATACTCAGTCAGGCTTGGCATACTTAAGGTCAGTAGTCATTGAATCTAAGCAGGAGACTGAAGGTTCCTGCCCTAGGTAAAAAGAGTTATCAGTATACGGTGCATTCGAGTGGCCTCCTGGAAACTCTCACAGGACTTTCTTCTTGGCTGCTATCCTTCCGAGGAACGGAGGCAGGAGCATGCTGAAAGGGGAGAACCAAAACATCAGACCAACTCACTACCAAGAGAAAAAACACTCTGCTTGCCCGTCTGCTTGCGCCAGACAGATAAAGCTGGTCTTCTCAACAAGGCATGAATGTTTTAGTGGCAGTGGGATGGTAGGGCACAGCCAGCCCGTGGCACACGCTGGCCGACATGACAGAGTAACAACAGATGCCATGGCAAACGGAGTCACCAGACTGAGACTGCGCACATGCTCTCCTGGAAAGGGGAAGAGGAAAGACGGTGTGGCGACTCTGTGGGCAAGCGCTCTACTGCTCGAGACCAACCAAGAGTCTTGATCAGGCAGTCTGAGTGGAGGACAGGTCTAGCCGTATAACTTAGAGACTCTGTCCACAGGAAACAGTGTCCTTTAGCGCCAACTCTGTTCCAGGTCGACTACTGCATGGACGGTAACACACCTGCCTCTCATGGTCAGCAGTGTGGAGATGGGTGAGGAGGACTAACCTGGTCAAGGCTGGCATCTTTCCACCATCCCTTCCAGATGGAAGGAAGATGCATGGTCAAGAGCAGCCTGCAGTACACGGCTCAAAGAGCTGAACCCCGGGCTCTCTTACGGTGAGGCCCAGCTCTGCCTTGAGATGCTAAATCGTACTGATCAAATCACTTCAGCCTCTACAGGGGCTCTGGTCCTACTTCTCCCTCCAGTAGCTGTGCCTCAAGGGCTGCCCTCTGTGGGAAGGAATCCGTGTCCACCCTCTGCTCTGACTTCTCCAGGGCAGCCTACATCCTGAGCTGATCTGCATGAGTGCAGTGCTTTGATGGGAGCTTCCCTGCTTCCTGGGTTCTTCAGAAGGTGACAGGCATGTTGTCTTCATCAATAACCCGACGTGATCATTCCACACTGGAGCTGGAAAAGCTGCCAACTTAAGAGAATCCTGGCCTTGTTTTCTTTAGGCCACCATCAATAACCTCTTGGCTGTTCATTTCTCAATCAGGCCAGGTCCTAAGTTCCCCCTTCATTGACAGGAAGCAAAAGCAGAAGCCCTGGGCATCGATTCCTGCCACCTCCAAGTGCCTGTGGTTTCATTAAGTCAAAACCTCGGGGTGGGGGGTGGGGTGGGGGTGGGGGAACTGTTCCTGAATTCAAGAGAAGGACTGATAATCGAAAGCCCATTTCTCTGAACTTCTGAAGCTTGGTTGCCTAACTAGTCAACTGCAGATGAAAGGATTTACCCTGCCAGGTTTGGGGAAGCACTGAGGAGACCCTAGGTGGACGATCCATTCCTCACGCTCTGGGCCCTCTAACACAAACATGCATGTCAGAGTGGATTCAAACACACAGGGCAAGGAGAAACACATGACCCAATGGACGAGTGGAGGAATGAACTGAAGAGACAGGGAGGGGTCTGGGAGGACAGTGGCCACTCTGAGGTATGTGACCATCAACTAGGGTTTTCTATGGACACTGGAGACTTAGGGGGTACTTCTGGGAAGGGCAGCGATTTGCTCTTGAATTTCTGGAAGAAGATTCCAAAGGCAGGGGCTAGGGATGGAGCTCAGCTGGTAAAGTGTTTGCCTCGCATGTCCAAAGCCCTGGGTTCAATCCCAGCCCTGAAGAGAACAGGTATGGTGGAACACATGGTCATCCAGCAGCACTCAGACGGCGGGAGCAGAAGGCCATCCTTGGCTAAGTAGAAAGTTTGACACCAGCCTTGGGTTAGAGAGTGAGACCAGTCTCAAGGAAGAAAACTTCAAAAGTTTTCTCTCACCCTGCCAGGTAATTACCACAGCAGCTGAAACAGTAAGTGACATCTCAGGTCAGTCGGTGACCATGGTCAGAAAGTGAATTGGGTCATAGGACCTGAACGGGTCCAAATGCCTGTCTGTTATCTCCTTAGAACTGTAGGTGCACAAGGGCAAACTCGACAGTTACTTGTTTTTGTGTCAACAAACGTGACACAAAACAGTCACACCCCAGCAACCTAGACACTAATTCCCACCTTATTATCCTAAAGCAAAAGGAAGCAAGAAAGCTAACGGCTCACGTGATGGTCATAAGTAGCATCATGGCAGCATCGCTTGTAACAGCTAAAAGGCAGAAGTAGCATAGTGCCCATCCATAAATGAGCGGAAACCACAGTGGGATCCGACTGTCCACTGGAACAATATCAGCCTTCAAAACGGAAGGAGATTCTGACACAGACTGAGCCCTGAGGACACGGTGTGAAGCGAGCCAGACACAAAAGAGATAGATGGCGGGGTGCTTCCACTTGCACTGTGTACCTAGAAGCATCAGGTCTGAGGCGCTGGGAAGTAGATTGTAGTTATTGGAAACTGAGAGGGGACGAGGAGTGGAGAGTTGATCTGGTGGGCACAGCATTTCAGTTTTCTAAGATGACTGGAGACAGACGGCAAGGTAATGGGTGTACATTGGGAAGGCACTTGGTGCCACTGAAATAAATATAAAAGGATTAAAAGTAATAAACCCTGTTATTATACATAATTAGATAAAAATACCTAAAAGATAAATAGTTAAAATGGTAAGTTACCATAATTAAAATGGTAAATCGTACGCTGCTCTCGTCCTGGGTTCTGGTCTCTCTCATAGAGGGAAGTCAGGGTAGGAGTTCAAGCAGGAAACTGAAGCAGAAAACACAAAGGAAAGCTGTTTGCTGAATCTCATGTAGGCTCACACTTAGTCTGCTTTCTTACACCGACCTAGGGAATAGTGCCTCCCAAGGTGGGCTTGACCCTCCTATATCAATTCACAGTCAAGACAACCCCAAAGTCTCCCTCGCTGAGACTTCTCAGACAACTCTGGGCTATGTCAAGTTCACAGTTAGGTTATATAGAGCATGTGCTATGCTTATCTGACATGGTTGATTTTTTAAAGGAAGAAAAGGAGGAAAGAAATGGAGGGAGGAATAAAAACGGACAGGGAGGACTGCAGGCAGGCACACAGGCTTGGGCAGCATGGCTCACATGACCTGTAAGCACTCAGGGCTCTGTCAGGCACACACCCTCCCTGGGAGGCGGCTGCTCCTCCTCCTCCCCCTCGTTCCCCTCCCCTTTCTCCTCCTCTTTCTTCCAGCAACTTTTCGTCATTACTGAGACACCCCCCACCCCGCCCCGCCTTACCTGCTCCTACTCTACCTAGGCTTCTTCCAACATCTAAATATCGAGACCCAAGGGTGGATAACTCTACCCACTCTGGTGTTCCAGGACACTAGAGTTCCTGATGACCCACAACGATCCCATCCGTCACTCCAGCATCCCACCTAGTTTTCTCCAACACCAGCAAACAGGGTCAAGGTCCCTACTAGCATCCCATGTGAGCTTGGAAGGTTCCAGGAAAGTCTTCATGGCAAGAAAAGCCAGGGGTGGAATATCCTTGGTTGTTACTTAAGGTCGACTCCTATCCTAGGGGACTGTGTGTAGGAAACAGCTGGCCTCAATGGAGAGTACAGAGGGAAGCCTCTGAGTTCAGCTCCTCTGTCTACTCCTGTCCTTGTCAGTGATTCATAGAAGTTCAGGACAGGAATGAGGAAGTGGATCCATGAGTCTACCCCCTGCAGAGAGCCACCGAGCTTGCTCTACCGGATCCTGTCTCTTCTTCACGCAACTCAGCAACTCAGGTATTTATTTGCCCAAGTGGCCCTGTCTTGTCGTGATGAATGTGCCTGTAATTATTAAAAACTCCTTTCAGGGCACCTGTGCGGGCCATTCTGGCTCTGGTCTCATAACCGCATGGTATGACTTTTCCACCCTGCTACTTTTAACCTGCCACTGAACCGAGTTCCAGCAACTCTCTCCTAGGCAACCTGTATATCTGAACTATACTCCCAACCTGAGAGTCATCTCCTTTTGTTTTCTTTCATTTCATTTTGAAATTTGGGCTGTTGTTTATTTGCATACTACTGGAGATTGAATCCAGAGCCTTTATGCACCTTAGGCAGAGTGTCAAACACTGAGTTACACCCCAGTCCAATATCCGCCTTTAAACTGGAGTATTCTGTCTATTAATTGACAGATAGAGACAGGGTATTACTACGTAGACCACGTTGGCCTTAAACTCAAAGAGATGCCTCTGCCTCTCTGCCTCTCTCTGCCTCTCTCTGCCTCTCTTTGCCTCTCTCTGCCTCTCTGCCTCTGCCTCTGCCTCTGCCCAGTGCTGGGATTAAAGGTGTGCACCATTATGTCCAGCCAGTCTATTTTTAACGGATTAATGACATGAGTAGCTTTAACTCAACCTTCTTTCCCCTCGCTTTTAATCTGTTTCATCTTTGTCTTGATGCCTCGTGCCTACTTTTCAGCCTCTAAAGAATTTACCCACCATGCATCATGACTATGTCTGCCTTAGTTTAAACGGTCAAATCTCTTTTAACAGAACGAAGAAAGCAGGCCTTTTAAAGCTGGGTCCACGGGCAGCCAAGTGGAGTGGCTGAGGCAGGAGGCAGGAAGATTGCAAGTTCGGGGCCAGCCTAGAGAGCATTGTGAGACCTTGAATCAAAAACAAAAGGAAGAACCCCCTCCTTGTGTTTCTGGTGCCCTAAATTCTTGTGCAGAGTCAAGCTTGTCTGCCAGGGATTTAATTTTTCTTTTTTTTTTAATGTTACGTAGTTCTCCTGGTGATAGTTTCTCTCACACTTATACTTCATTTGAAGATGTCTGCATTTTCACCACATTTCCCCAAGAGCACTGTTTCACAGGACACGGAACTATAGGGTGACATTCCTTTCCTCCCCTTTCAGCACCTTTGGAATTTCACCCCATCTTTCATTGGCTGCCACTGCTCCCATCCGGAGGTCATCAGCACTTCTTACAGTTCTCCACCCGGCTAGTGTGCAGAATCTATCAGACCCTCGCCCCCCTCCCCAGTCTTCACCGCTTTGGATCCATGTGTCCAGGTCTTTGTACCACCGCCCATTCTGCTTGAACTCTGCCGCCGCTTGGATCTGCGGATTCGTGTTTTCATCAATGGTGAAAGTTTCTGGTCGGAATGCATTCATATCCATACATAGAGCCGCCACCCCCAACAAACATTCCTCTGCTCGGCCTTTATTAATCCTCATACACATTTTTAAAAGATGTATATTTGTGTGTGTGTGTGTGTATGGTGTGTGTGTGTGTGTGTGTGTGTGTGTGTGTGTGTGTGTGTGTGTGTGTGTGTGTGTGTGTGTGTTGGGAGAAGAAGGTGTCAGATCCCCAGGCAAGCTGGAGTTACAAGCAGCTGTGAGCAGTGTGGCTTGGATGCTGAGAACCAAACTCTAGTCCTCTATAAGAGCAAGGGGTCTTAGTCACTGAGCCAGCTCTCCAGCCCCTAAATACGCATTCACTTTTCCTGTGCTGTGCTGTGCTGTGCTGTGCTGTGCTGTGCTGTGCTGTGCTGTACTGTCCTGTACTGTCCTCTTCCTGTCCTTCCCTTCCCTTCCCCTTCCTTCCTTCCCTTCCTTCCCCCCTCCTCCCTCCCTCCCTCCCCTCCCTTCCCCTCCCCCTCCCTTCCCTTCCCTTCCTTTCCCTTCCCTTCCCTCTTTCTGGAGACAGTGTCTATGTCACCTTGGCTGCTTTATAGTGCCTCACATTCCACTAAGGCTCTACCCGCACTCACCCACCTTTCTCATTATTACAGCCTAATCTGACATTACACTAGTGCTTATCCATGCTTCTGGTCTCTCCCCTACAGTATCTATCTAGACTTCATCCAGCACATTTTCTCTTTCTTTCTTTTTTTTAAAGATTTATTATTTATTTATTTATTTATTTATTTATCTATTATATATAAATACACTGTAGCTGCCTTCAGACATACCAGAAGAGAGCATCAGATCTCATTACAGATGGTTGTGAACCACCATGTGGTTGCTGGGATTTGAACTCAGGACCTCTGGAAGAGCAGTCAGTGCTCTTAACCACTGAGCCATCTCTCCAGCCCACATCTTCTCTCTGATTTATTTATTTATTTTATGTAAGTGAGTACACAGTATCTGTCTTCAGATGCACCAGAAGAGGGAACTGGATTCCATTACGGATGGTTGTGAGCCACCACGTAGTTGCTGGGAATTGAACTCAGGACCTCTGGAAGAGCAGTCAATGTTAACCACTGAGCCATCTCTCCAGCCCCCCACACTTTCTCTTTCTGATCTGGCCGTTTTCATCTGAAAATTTCATCTCTCTTGACTTCCTCTGAATCGTCAAGAATTGTTAAAGTCATTTTCGGCTAATTATACAATGCCTGCCATGGCTGTCTCTATTGTCGTTCCTGCAAGCCAATTACTTTCCTATTACACATTGCACACGAGGAATGCTAAGTTGCTGGACTTTAAAGAATGTCAAGTTTTGCTTTGGTAGGCAGTTAATTTACTAACCAGTCAGAGTAATCCCAGTGAGGCTTGTTGTCAAACTAAGAAGTGAGTTCCAGGGTTTAAACGAACGACAACATAGAGCAAAATGGCCTAAAGAACCTGGGTCCCTGAGGACAACATGGGGCTGTTTTCCCCGCCCTAACTGGCTGAGGGTGCTGAGGAAGGGAGATTACAAGAAGGTGTCATTCTGGAGCTCTGGCTGCCCTTGATCCCCTGCTGCAATGTGCTACAATTACAGGTCTTCTCTATGATCTTAATTTTTCTGGAAAAAAAATAATATAACAAGAAAGTCAACATCTATCTTGCTGGCGAGGCACGACTATCTGACCTATGCTACGAGCAGCTAAACAGTTTCTACTGAAGTTACTGGCATTCACCATAAAGCAGGCCTTGTGAGAGGTTGCTGGGGTTAAGTCAATTTATATGACAGACAGGGCTCCCCTCTCTTCAGGCTGATTAACTCAGAAAACGGGTGGCAAAGCTTAGTTTGCAGGCCGAATCTGCCATTATCCTCTCCCCAAAATTATCGCTGAGACACAGCCCCCCTCTTTATTCACGTACCGCCCTTAGCTGCTTTGATGCTCCAGAAGTGAATACGTAAGACAAAGTTGGTTGTGCACAAAGCACAAAAGATTTACAGCCCGGGCCTTTATTCAAAGACCCCTCCCAGTCTCTGTCCACTGCAATAGTTCACAGACCTTCTGGCTTCAGGACACCTTCACACCCTTCATCCAAAAAAAAAAAAAAAAATACCCATGAAGCTTTCTACTGACAACAGTTATCCTATCAGAAATGGAAACTCAAGGGCTAGAGATGACTAACTCCACATTAAGAGCACTTCCTGCTCTCCCAGAGGACACATGTTCGGTTCCTAGCACCCACTGCGGATGGCTCTCAACCCACTGTAACTCCAGCTCCGGGACATCTGGCATTTTTTTCTGATATCCACACTCTCACACTCATTCATACACACACGAATGAGTAAACCTTAAAAACGGAAAACAAACAAAACCCCCAGGCCTTCAAAACAACAACAACAACAACAGAAACCACATAAAGAAACAAAGAGAAAGAAAGAAAGAAATCAGTCAGGTAAGCCAGCAAGCATTTAAACATATTCATAGTGGGAAAAGACATTTGCAGCCAGAACCAACAGCCTGAGTTCAATTCCAGGGACACACAGGAAGGAGAGAACAGACTTCTGAAGGGTATCCTGTGAGTCTATGCATGCTCCTTCAAGCATGTGCACACATCTATGCACATATGTGTACACACACACACACACACACACACACACACACACACACGAACGCACGCACACACACATAAATAAATAATAAATAAATGCTGTTTAAGTGACAGAAAAACTTTAGGCTGACATGACACAGAAACAACATGAGAGCGATTAGCTGGTTGATCCAGAGGAAAACCACTGTCCGAGAGAGCGGTCTCTTGAACCTTGGCTGTCTATAGAAGCTCCTGAGAGTGTGATTTTTAAAGGGGCCACGAGACTGAGTGTAACCGGGCGAAGGTGGGGAGTGTGGAAGTTTCCCTTCCTTTAGTACATCTGTTCCTTAGGCCTCGCTAAAGGCGTCAAATTGGGCTTTAAAGAGGAGATGGGGATAGATTTCTCCCCTGGCATCTTTCCCAGGGCTGAGCGATCGAGTTAGACCACCACCCTAGGGCATGGAGGAAGCCGTAACCAGGGTCTCTGAGACCCCAGTGACGGGATACCAGGTGAGAGCTATGGAGAGAGAGACAGGAGATGTGGCTTGTGGACCAGGACACGGTGCCTATGGACACAAACTACTGCTTTTCACACCCTTGGCCATCTGCTCTCTGGGCGAGTCTTTTGTTTCAATCGCTACTGGTTGAAAATACAGGGCAGCAGGTTTTCCACTGCACTCTTAAAGGTTCCCAGCGCTGCCAGCTCTAAGTACTTGTCTTAGGGAGCCTGAAGACCTCTGTGATTCTGCTCCTGATGTGCTTGTCCTACCAGCTTCTAACCATCCCCTCACCTACATCTTCCAAGCAAGGCCTTTGCCACCCTTGACAAAAGACAAAGCGGAGAAGAAAATGCCCAGGTGACAGAAGGGAGCAGCTATACTCCATTTAAGCCCAGCACTCAAACAACACATGCTCTCCCATTGTCAGGTGTCCTTAAACTTCTGCTTGCTGGGGCTGTGAAGACAGCTCAGTAGGTTAGCAATGCCTGTTGCTCTTGCAGAGGATCTGAGCTCAGCTCCCAACACATAAAATTTTATTCTAGGGGCGGGAGCGATGGCTTCAGCCGTTAAGGGCACTTGCTGCTCTTGCAGAAGATCAAGATTCAGTTCTCAGCGCTCACAAGACTGAGCCTTCTCATACGGTTCCCTGTGTGACCCATTTTGCAGATGGGAAGGTGCGGGACAGAGTAGCAGGGCCAACGACTCAAACAACAAAGGGAGGGATGGACGGCGAACACCGGGCGTCATGGCGTCTAAGAGTCGGCCACTGGAAGATTCTCACAAAGCATCTCTTTCATCAGTATAGACAGATATAAATCCAAACCACAAGGAGGTCCCCCTTGGCACTCATCAGGATGGCTACTAAACCAGCAGGAAGTAAGTGTTGGCAAGGACCTGGGAAAACGCACCTGCTGGTGACCGCTGGCGGGATCATAAAATGATGCAGACTCCAAGGGAGAGTACGGAGTGCCTCAAAAAAGTAAATGTAAAATGAGCACGGGGCCCATGCTTCTGCTTCTGAGTCTATACCTACAGCAAGCGAAGGCATGGGCACAAGCAGGTATTTGAACACTATATACCATGTCTGGGCCAGGCATGGTGATGCATTCTTTAATCCCATTACTCAGGAGGCAGAGACAAGAGAATCTCTGAGTTCGAGGCCAACCTGGTCTATAAAGTGAGTTCTAGAATAGCCAGGTCTGTTATACATAGAACCCTGTTTCAAACCCCCACCCCCGTGTGTGCGTGCGTGTGTGCGTGTGCGTCTATATGTATACATATGTATATTTAAATGCCACGTCTGCAGCAGCTATGTAATAACCAGAAAGTAAAAGTAACCCAGGAAACATAATGTGATATACAGGTTCAAGGGAAATCAATTCAGCCTTTAAAAGGAAGGAAACTGAGATACAGCCCTCAGCCAGGATGAATTTTGAGGGCAGTATGTCAGGCCCAGAGACAACTGCATTGTGAGTCCCTTACACGGCATCCACAGAGAAGTCAAATTCAGAGGCAGGCGGTGGAAGGAATAGGGAGTTGCCATGAATGCGTGTGTGGTTTTGGAACTGGCGGGTCAATCACAGAGCCTCCCAAGTTCTAAGTGAACACTGCCTCTGACCACGCCTCCTGGTTCCAAGCCCAGAGCGACAGATTTACAAAAATAAAGTATGTTCCGAAGTTGGCCAGCGGAAACAGTTGTGTGACAATGGGAATGTGTTCATGCTACTCCACTGGATAATTTTAAATGTTTAAAAGAGGGGCTGAAGAGACGGCTCGGTGCTAACAAACATGCTGCTCTAGCAGAGGACAGGTCAGTCAGTACTCAGAATCCACATCAGGGGCTCACAACCGCTCTAACTTCAGCCTCAGGGGATCCAGCACCTTCTGCTGGCCTCCAAGGGCACGCGCGTGTACACACACACACACACACACACACACACAGGCAAACACGCGCACTCACACACACAGAGGCGCACACACACATACGCGCACACACACACAGGTACACACACACACACACACACAAGCATATACACACACAGGTACACACACAGGCACACAACAGGCACATAGGCACACAACAGGCACACACACACACACACAGAGACACACACACACAACAGGCACACACACAGGCACACACACACAAGCACACACACAGGCACATACACACAGACAGACACACATATACACAGGCACACAAAATGAATATTTAATAGTAAATCATAAAAAATGTTAAAGTGACAAACTTTCTATTATGTCTGTCTTTAAATTAAAAATAATTTGGTTTGAGAGCTGGGGATGTGGCTTAGTTGGTAGGGTGCTTGCCTAGATTGCAGGAGGCACCGTGTACATCAGACGTGGAACTACAGGCCTGGAGTCGCAGCACTCAAGGACCCTGGTACAGGGAGAACAGAAATTCAAGGTCATTTCCGGCTACTTGGTAAGTCTGAGGTCATTCAGTGAACCATGAGACATGGATTTGTTTTCCATATGATGATAACCAAGTTCTGCTTAATGTAAACTATAAATGCTTCTGTAATTATGGCTAGGATCATACTGAGTAACAATCTAATGAAAAATATAATGGGGCTGATTCCACTTCCAGACTTTGGGGACTGAGAAAAACACTGTAATCAGATCAAGTACTGTGGACCTCCCTTGGTCTACATGCAAATCCAAAGCAGTGAGGGACAGCCCCAGACTACAGACTTACTGACTCATTGCTCATCCACCCATCCATCCATCCATCCATCCACCCACCTCCCCCACCCACACCCTCCATCCATCCATCCATCCATCCATCCATCCATCCATTCATCCACCCACCCACCCACCCATCCATCCATCCATCCATCCATCCATCCATCCATCCATCCATCCATCCATCCATTTATACAGTCCTACTCCTCTTTTTTGAGATGGGATCCTCAAGGCTGGCCTTGAATTTGCAGTAGTCCTCCTGCCTCTGCCTCTGCCGTTCTGGAATTAGGGTATAAGCCACCAGGCCAGTCTTAAAACACAGATTTTTAGAAATCATCTTTTGACAGAGAACCGGCATAAAACCCAGGCAGCCTGGGGGTGGGGCTAGGGTTGGGGGGCATACCGTGAAAGCTGGCTTCCACAGAGCAAAGGCCTGTGGAGGGGTTCTCATGAGCGGGAGGTTTCCTTGAGTCACTGGCCACTGCTTTGTAAGATGGCCTCTGAATGAAGACTGGGGACATCTGAGAGGACCTGGCCCCTGAGCTATTAGCAATGGCGCCCAAGCTGTCAGCAGCACTGGCCTTGCCTCTCCAAGTATTCTGTCTCTATCTCTCCAGGGAGCTGGGACAATAGGAACATAGGACAGGTGGGTCTGCACACACCCTGGTTTCCACACAGCTGGAGTCTAAGAGGGCAAGAAACAAAGAGGAAGGCATGGGATGTGGCCTGGGGAAGCCCAGGGTCCATCTCTGCCAGCTACTCTGCCCATCTCTGGGCCATTCTTGTCCTCAGAGCAGGGTCAATGGGATCCAGGAATGAAGCAAGAACTTCCTAAAAGACCCAAACTCCAGCCGCTGCACCCTGGAGAGTTGAATTCTCTAATTAGGACACCGAGGAAGCTTCTGTGAGATGGTAGCAAGCTCATGAGCCAACCACCGTCAGGAGACAATGCAGTGTGGGTAGGGACAGAAACCCCAGCACTCTTGCCAACTTGCTGTGTGACTCTGAAAGTTCATATACGTCTCTGGGCCCCAGAGAAAAGTAAAGGTTTATGTGATCCCAGTAAACAACACTACCACTGGCACGGTGACCATAATAGCTCACCCTTACCATCAGTATATTATTTTCTAAATACGAAAGCTTAACTCATCAGCTCCATTATTGAAGCATTCACTGCTGGGGCAACTCTGGGGTTGTTCAGTTTCTCCTTCCATTTCTACAGAGATGGTCCCTTCCCCAACCTCCCAGCTGATGCTCTGCGGTCACAGCATCCTTAGGTCAGGCCTACCATTTCCGAGTCTCACTATCTACCATAAGTGAGCTCAGAGGAGGCCCCAGGACTGGTAAGGCAGGTTTGGAGGTCAAGAAGAACAAGGACAGAACTTTTGTTTTTCAGGGCTGGGTGACGGACATCAATCTTGGGTCCCAGGAACCTGGCTCTCCCCACAACCAACACAACAGAGACAGCCTGTCTAGAGCGCTGGAAGCTTAGCCTGATGTCTGTTGATTGGGTCAACTGTTATCGGGTTGGGCTAACAGTAATGGCAAACCTCTTGGGAAGATCATGCCATTGAGCTCTGAGGAAGCAGAGGGAAGCCCTCTGAGTTTCATGCCAGACAGTTCCCTTCACTCCTCCCATCTACAGGAGGGCAGGGTGAGCACTACCCAGGGTGTGGACTCAGGACTGGTGCTAGAAAGTGGCAGGGTCTCCCTGCCTCTCCCCCCCCAGCAGGAAGGCTCTCAAACTATAGCATCTTCCCCAAATATAGACAGAAGAACCAGGTATGTGTCAGGAAGATCAGTTCAAGATCAGCCTCTCTGCTTAAAGCACTGTCCTAATAATAATAATAATAATAATAATAATAATAATAATAATAACAACAACAACAACAACAACAATAATAATAATAATAATAATAATAAAAGTACACAGGGGCTATCGACGTAGCTCACTTGTTAGCGTGATTACCAGTGTGCATGAAGCCTTAGGTTGGATTCCTAGCTCTGCACAAGCCCAGCCTATAGTTTCCCAGCACTAGGGAGAGGTAGAAAAACCAGGAGTGTAAGGTCATCATCTTCAGCTACTCACTACAAAGCAAGTTTGAGACCCCGCCTCAACTACACATGCCTGCAAACAACACTGCACATCTCCCAAAACACCTCAGCCTCCTCAGCTCCCAACAGGCAAGCCTTGTCTCCTGCCAGCCTCAGCTTTGGCTCTCCCTGACTCTAGTGCTCGCACTATGGCAGAGGGCAAAAGGAGACAGACTCCCCACTGAGTGGAGCAGTCTCCATGAAAGCTATGGGGAAGACCCTCTGTAGAAGAATGCAGATGTGCCCCACACCAGCAGGTCACATGGAGCACCTTCTGGGGAAGGAGAACCACACTGGACGTGAGTGATGTCTCAGGGCGGCCATTCTTCAACCGAGCAGGAGGCATATTGAAAACGCAGACACCCAGGAACCCTGAGATTTTTTTTTCTACCCAGGTCGCATAGATCTGTGGGGGTGGCTTACACAGGAGGGACCACACTCTGAGAAACCCTGCTTTGGATGGAAGGGGGAAGGCTATCTGTGGCTTTGACAGAATGTTGGTTTCTTTTCCCGGATGTTCCCAAGAGGACTCTGGGTAGATTGCTAAGGACTCGTTCTTGGGTGATCTACACAGCCTCGCAGCTGAGTGACATAAATGAAACACACTAGAAATGAACCCAGGAAGGGTGTCAGCCTCTCCCCTCCAGCCTGTCGGGGATTTCTGGGGAAGATGGAGGCAAGGGGAAGGCAAAGGCAGGGCCTGGGCATGTTATCTCAGGAATGTGCAGGGCAAGGTCCTTGCTTATACTCAAACACAGTTCACAGGTGAGCACCACCAGGAAGGGCAGTGTCCCAATCCGGAATGGAAAGGGCTCTGGAATCTGGCCACACACCCTTGCCACCTTTATGCTAGGAGAAACCAGCCAGTACTCTGCTGCCTGTGGCTAGCTCCCGACCCACTGGTCAGCCAGCCCAGACTAGGAGCCACCCTGTAGGGCCCCAGGGTCAGGCAAGGGTTTACATGCAGGCTTCTGGGTTAACCAAACCAAGCTTCCCTTAACCAACTTGATTGCTTCTTTCTGTCAGTCCTTTGATTTGGGGAGTGTGGGGGGACTGGCCCACAGGTTCCAGCCTGGGAAGCCTGCTGGGAACCTTAAAGCCTCCCCATCTTGCTCCTGTCTGTGATCTTGGAAGACTGCAGTCCTGCCTCTGTGACCTATTAGATGACTTTCCATCTCCTCATTGTATCCAACAACCAATAAACACAATACCCCTGTGAGGGTCTCCTCACTGGCCCCATGTTCCCCAGACACTGAGCTCGGCCATTCTAACCTTTGGCATCCAGCTCTCCCAGTCGTCAAGATGTGGCCTCATAGCCTTGCATTTTCTCAGCAGGTGTGAAGCCCTAATCAGGTGAGCCCCATCGCCCTGTTCCACCCAGCTTTGATACCTTACCCAACGTTGGGCTTTGAGAATGAACTAAGAGGTTCCTTTCCGATAGCGTTTATAGCAGGCTGTAAAAGTGTACTGCCCAGGACACCACAGCCATGTGGCAGATCCCAGATCAGAGCTCACAGGAGGCTTGGGCTGCATACCAAGAAAAGAGGCCACCCAACCTGGAGTGCTCAACGTTCCGGCCGAGCTCACATCCCGTGGGACCTGCTGAAAGTACACGCTGTCTCGCACAGCTCATACATGTCACGGAAACACCTCGCTATAGCGGTGCATGGCGTGCAATGGATGTGTCAATTCAACCTTTAAAGAAAAATTAACGCAGAGGTTGACTCCGTGGGCACCTCTAAAAAACTCTGAGGCAGTGGTCATGAGCTCACACTCTGTGGGGCAAGAGGAGAGGGTTCACACGAATGAATAGGAGTTTGCCACAGGGGGACAGACTAGAACAAAGCAAATGCTCAGAGGTGGTAGACCTGTGCCATGAGCTTTAGAACAACCACTCTTATGGTTTTGGGAAGGAAGGCCCTTCAGATGCCCAGTGCTGGTGACAACACCCTAATGAACAGCTGCTACGGTCTGCCTATCTACCATGGAAATGCAGTTCAAGGCCAATCCCTTATCTTTCCAGTCAGCATCTCTTGATGCTTGTCTGGACTGAGGGCTGGAGGTTAGCTGCAGCCTCACACACAAGTTGGGTCAGCAGCATAAGAACACTATCGCAGTTTACTAACTACTGGTATTTCTGAGTACTTAAGGGTTTACGCAAAGTCATAGGTTAGTAAAAGGCAGGTTCATACTTGGGGCTCAAGGAGGAGGGCAGAGGGAAAAGAGGGGAGACTATGGGACTTCAGTTGCTCTCTCATCTGCCCCAAGTGGGCCTGGGTTGTTATCTTTGGCTTCTTGAGGTCCCCACCCCCAAGTCCTTATGCGATTTCTCTTTTCTAGGCCCAGCCTTCATAGGTCACTGTGGACCAGAGTGGGCCTTTCTCTTACTTGGTGTTCGTCTGGAGCCCACGCTGTTCTCAAATCATATACTACATATATGAGATGACTTTGAACTTCTGCCCCTCCTGCCCCAACCTCTGAATGCTGGAATTACAGGAAATGTGCAAGCTATCATGCTCAACTTACAGAATGCTGGGAATCGAACCCAGGGCGTTGTGCATGCTAGACAAGCACTATTCTAAGTGAGCTGCAGCCTCCCTGACTAGAACAGACCTTCTTAACTCAGCTGCAGAGGGGAGGCAGGAAAGACTGGTCTCAGGGAGCCAGAGTCCTGAAAGGAGGTGAGGTCCCAGTGGTTATAATGGGGGTTAGCAGATCCACGCAAAGATTAAAGCAGAGTGTAGGCCAGGCTTCGGAACTGCCATGACCCACACAGGCTGGAAGCAGAGGTCCAGCGTCAAGAATTTGGTAACTTCGTCTACTGAATACTGGACTGTGAGGGTGGGGGGTGCTTTGAAAATTAAAAAGACTCCGACCTATCTTCGATAAGATAATTTTCTGAATATTGAAAGCTGAACGTCCACAGTTCTCAAAGCCAATATCTGAACTGCACCAAAGTCTGAAAAATTTGAGCATCAACGTAACATGAAGATGGAAAATTCTACCCCACAGATCCATGTCGCATGAGCAAAATGAGTGAAAATATGAAACGACCTTCAGCCTCTGCATAAAGGTTGTCCATGCAACACCATGACTATCATGTCTTGATTTCGCCCCCAACTCCAAGATGTTACACAATGTCCACGCAAATGTACCCAAGCTGGAAGAAGTTGGAAATACCTCCGGTTCTCTAGGTGCAGGCTTTTATATTTTATCCAGAGCCTTCGAGCTGTATGTTATGGGGGATGGGATGGGGGGAAACCAAGCAGACATGTGAAACAGGAAATCCAGGTAAATGAGGCGTGGGATTTCGCACAGAAGTTTTACAACTTGGCTGTGTTTATTTAATCATTCCGAATACCACATATCTAAGTATGCTTGAGAAAGCCGAGGGGGTTGTGTATGTTCCTTTATTTCTGTGGTGCCAGGCAGGGATAAAATCCGGGGCTCCTGAATGATAAGTAAATGCTCTAGCAGTGAGCTACACAGCTAACCCAGAGAGAGCTATTTATTTATTTGCTTCTGTATTTTGTGGGTATGAGCATATGTATGTGTATGTTTGAGTGTGTGTGTGTGTGTGTGTGTGTGTGTGTGTGTGTGTGCACGCGCAGTCCACACTGGGCAGCCTCCTTAATCATTTCCCATCTCCTACTTTGAGAGAGAGAGTCTCTCAGTGAACCTAGAAGCTCTCTCATTCAGCTAAACCAGGAAACCCCAGGGATCCTCCCATTCCTATTTACGTACCCCTGGCTGCTATGTTCCATACTGAGAATCAAAGTTAATCACATAGCAAGTACTTTACCCAACAGATCCATCTCCCTAGTCCACATGAGATTCTAAAACACTCTTTTTAAAAGCAGTAGGTCATACCTGGGTGTGGTGGCACACGTCTGTATTCCCAAAGGCTTGGGAGGCAGAGGCAGGCTGATCTCTGTGAGTTTGAAGCTAGCCTGGTCTACATAGTAAGATACTGAGAATCAAACTTAATCACACAGCAAGTACTTTACCCAACAGAGCCATCTCCCTAGGCCAAATGAGATTTTAAAACACTCTTTTTTTTTTTTTTAAAGTGGTAGTTCATGCCTGGGTATAGTGGCCTTCCCAAAGGCTTGGGAGGCAGAGGCAGGCTGATCTCGGTGAGGTTGGGGCTAGCCTGGTCTACATGATGAGATCCAGAAAAGCCAGAGATACACAGTGAGACCATATCTCAAAAAGCGAACAAACAGAAACCTGATAGTCTATACCTCAAGTCTCAGCACTTGAGAGAGAGGCTGAGGCAAGAGTATTGCTGACAGTTTAAGGTCTGCCACAGTAAGACCCTGTTTAAAAATACCACCAAAGCGACAGTAACACCAACAGTAAAGCCGGCACTATTGCTATTTTTCCCTTATAAGCGAGGGAAATAAGGCTTAGAAAACAGCCTCCGGCCAGCTTCCAAGGGGGCGGTCAGCACTGGGGTATGACACAGGAGTATCAAGTTGAGCACAGGCTGGCCCAACAGAGGGAGAGACCCCTCACCTGGTCTCCGTTATTACCTCAGCCTCTGTAGGAACACGGGGAAAGGAATGAGGCAGCAAAAGCCAGGGGAAAAGAACAGAATTTGGCATCTTGGCAGAAGGAGGAGAGACTCAAGATGGATGCTTTTGAAAGTAGCAATGGCCTATGGGTAGGGGTGATGGGAGCCAGGCAGGAGGAAAACCCACACCGCACTGTATCCCACGCGGACCTGTGGAGTCTGAACAACCACGTGCTTCAACGCGTTTGAGACCAAGACGAGACCCGTGTGTGTAGATCTGCAGCAGTCTGCAGGATTGCTCAAATTCTCACATGATGCAGGGACTCAGCAAGGGGCCCATGAGAGCTGGTGGCTAAAGGCTGGGTGATAGGAGGCACAGGCTTAGGGATGGGCAGGGAGGGAGAATGAAAAGTGCCTCCCATTTCCCTGACCATCGTGGAGCACTAGGGGCACCACGGGGAGACCAAGGAAGCCCTGCTTAGCATTAGAACACCACTGTGGCGGGCATTTTGTTCTAAGAGCAGTGGTAGAGAGGATGGATGGGAAGTGCTGAGGCACAGGAGAGGTGCAGGGGGCGTGGCCCGCCTGATCTCCATGGGCAAGGTCCTCCTCCTCCTCCTCCTTCTTCTCCTCCTCCTCCTCCCCATCCTCCTCTTCTTCCTCCTCCCCTTCCCCTCCCCTCCCTCCCCTTTCCCTCCCCTTCCCTTCCCCTCCGCTCCTCCTCCTCCCCTTTCCCTTCCCTCCCCCCTCCTCCTCCTCCCCTTTCCCCTCCCCTCCCCTCCTCCTCCTCCTCCAGGCAAGGTTTCACAAGATAGCCCAGGCTGGCCTCAAACTTGTGATCCTCCTGTCTCAGCCTCCCAAGCGCTGGGATTATAGGTGTGTGCTACCACACGGGGCTTAGAAGTCTAAGTCTTAACTCTACCCAGTGTATACGAGTGGAAGGTAATCCAAACATGGCCAGACCAACTTCCGGCTCGGCAAACCCAAGTCCGAGATGACTCGAGTGACTTCCAGAGAAAACAAACATCCCAAAGGATGCTCCAGGGGCTGAACAGAAAATGCTCCAGACCAAACCCGTGGGCTATCCAGACCCCCAAGCCACAGGGAGACTTGGTTCTTGCCAAACAAGGATTGGACCCAAATCACCTGACTGGGCTCTGTTAAGCAGAACAGGGTCTCTAAGAAGGTGGGAGTCTGTAGTGCGGACAGGAGCTTCAGCCGAGGAAAGCATCACCTGGTGCTGACAAACCAAGGGGACGCAGAAGAGCATACCAACCCTGCATGCCGAGAGGAGCATCTGCTAAAACAGGAGTAGACCAAACAGAAAGCCCTAAGCGACTTTATGTAGCCGTGAAGGGATCACAGTAAGCGAAGGAAGCTATGGCTGAAACCACCAGACTAACTCAGCGTTGCTCTCCTAAACAGCTTAGACTGGCCTGACCTACGGAATGGTGAGGAACCTGAAGAGAGGAGTTCAAAGGACAATTTTGCTACTTAGTAGCTTTGCAACCAGAGACAAGTTTTCAGTTCTCTAGACCCAGGTTTCCCCTTCATCGGGATGGAGATGATGACAAGAGTTTTGGTCTCAGCATGGTTTCTTGGGCAAAGCTGGAGGATACAGTCAAGGCACACAGCCCAGAGACTGACGCAGTGTCAAGTCTTAATAAGCATTAGACAGGATCAATTCTGGTCAACGAGCTATGATGCAAGGGATGGGGGTGGGGGGCTATGATGCAGGGGGTTGGGGGTGGGGTAGACGCCAGCAGCCACTCTTCAAGGGGCTGGGGGATGCAGGCATGTGGGTAGAATCCTGAGCTGGTCCTTCAGGTGGAAAGGAAGCTGAGCAGAGCCCCAGGGTGACGACACTAAAGGGCTTAGGCCAATTGATTTAAAAGCATCATAAATGTAGTGGGAGTGGGATAGTTTCCCATCCACAGAAGGCAAGGAGCCTTCTATGCCTCACACATCAGGAAAACAATACCAAGTCGGGTATAGACGGGGGAAGGTGACAGACAAAAAGCAAAGCGCCTGGCTACTTCTCCTCCCCTTCCTGAACCAACTCAATGTTTCCGAGTAGAACCATATAACGACGTGCTTTGAGATGATGTCCGCCTGGGCGCCCTTCATGCAGTACTCCCATGTAATCTCATCCCAACTTGACCAGAAAGCAGATATTGAACTACAGCTATGATTCTCCAATCTAGCTGCACCCCGGAATCATCTAAGGATATTTTTCTCTATTCTCTTTTTCGAATGGAATGCGGGGGGGGGGGTCTCCCCACACACAGGTGTCTGGCCGCATTCCGTAGTCAGAACCGGATTTCTCCCAGAGTGACCTTAGACTCTCCACCTTCCCTTCTCTACTTCCTGAGTCAACGGTTCACACAACCTGTGGCTTGCGAGACCCCTTAGAGGGGGAGGGGTTCAAATGACCCTTTCACAGGGGTCATCAGAGACCATCGGAAAACACAGATATTTATATTAGGGTTCACGACAGTAGCCAAACTACAATTATGGGGTAGCAGAGAAAATAAATTTATGGCCAGGGGTCACCACGACACGAAGGGCTGTTTTAAAGGGTCGAGGCATTGGGAAGGGTGAAGACCACTGCCCCGAGGCCTTCCGATGCCTCCTGAAGGTTGGTGATCAGTGAGAGCTCTGGAAGATAAGCCTCAGGAGGGCAACAGCCTCTGTGGTGATACGCGACGCTCATTCACCAGTGTAGAATGCAGGCTGGCATATTCCAGGCACGCCATCCAATAAATATTTGTTAAATGACATCCAGTCATTTAACATGAGATGAGACGGTGCAGGGGGTGGGGGTGGGGTGGAGGAAATGGACTCAAAGGGCCTTATCACCCCTAGCTGTATTTGCATCGTTCCGGGAATTTGCATAGTTCTGTGAATGCTCCATCACCCGCCAACCCATAGTAAACCCCGTGCATTGGAGACGTCCTGTTTCACCACTTACTTTCCCAGCACTCGAACAAGATCGGGAACACCCTACGGCGGGCACAAAGGTCTCCAGTTTCCAAAACCAGACTTCACACCCCCAGCATATAGCCTGTCTAATTTTCCTCACGTGGGTAAAGGAATTTGAGAGAACCAGGTCCCGGGTCATAAGGCAAACTAACCTGCTTAACGATTGGCTAGTCTTCCTCAACCAAGCGTCCACCCCACTACCGTGGGACTTTGCTCTGACCCACAGCACCACAGGCACTCCATAAATACCTGTGGAGTGAATGGCCCGACACCTGGCTGGGTGGGACTGATAAGTGCAGGGGGCCCACGAGGTGGGGTGGGGTGGGGGGCGGGGCTCTGCCTCTCAAGCTTTCCAAAAATCCCCACATTCTCCAGCAGCTAAAGGGAAAGAAAGGGAGGGAAGTGACCGGCCAACCAAGCAGTTACCAGAGAACGCTCCTCCTCAGCTCTACCGTGACAGCACAGATTCATCACTCCTGCTTCATGCACACAATCCGGGGTGCCAGCTCACCCACAAGTCATTTCACTCAAGAAATTCCATTGAAGGGCTTGCCTCTGATAAGACCCAGGAGGAAAAGTTTATTGATTTATTTATATAACGAGTGCTGCCAGGGCGATTGGCAGTCGGTCACTCATGGCAGCCTGGTTCAAGGGAGCTGTGGCCACTGAGCCACTGGGAAGGACACCGGTGGGGTTGGTTCCTCTGCTAAAACGGGTGGATAAGTCAGACCTAGTCAGTAACGGCTTCACTGGTAAAGCCTGGTATTGGGGTGCTGTGATCTCTCCGAACAAGCTTTCGGGGTAGGCGTGGGATATTTTCCAGTCAAGGAGAAGGAGTTGATGTCATTTGCTAGTGGCAAGAGTGCCAGATTTGACTTGGTGCCCTCTTTATGAAGTGCAGGGAACCGTGGGATGGTAAACTATAGCCATGTATGTGTTTCCCCTAGAGTAACAAAGCATCTACTTGGACAGCTATGTCTATTTCTTTTGCTGTATTTATTTACTAGGGTCCCCTTCTCTTTGGTCTCCCTTTCTCTCAGAACTCAAAACTGAATTGGTTTGCATTTGCAAACCATTCCTGAAGTGCACAGAGGAACGCTCGCTGGGGAGCTTGATAAAGCCTCGGCCGTCGAGGCAGGGTGGGAAGGTTATTTCGATCATCTCGTTGGAGCAGACACCTGACGCCTGGATCTTGACATCTTATCCCTCCAAGTCGTTTTGCCAGTCGTCGGCGAATCCCAGGGATACCGATCCAGGGACAGGAGAAGACAAGGTGTTGGGTGGGGGTGGGGTGGGGTGGGGAAGGCAGAGACTGCCACCAAAGGGGTGGGACAACAGCAGGCAGCCGACTGGGGAAATTCAGCAGCTGCTGCTGGCCTGGTGTCCCTGCTGCCAGCCAGTGATGAATGGAGAGCTAAGAAAAAAGAAAAAGCCAACAAAGGTGTCCCTAATCTTGACGCAGCTTCATTTCCCCCCTCCCTGGCTGACCATTGAGCGAGAATTTAAGCCCCGGTCCCTTTTCTTTGGCAGACATTTGAAACTGAAAGATCCCGTTTCTTCCCAACTGGGAGATGTCACCGGTAGAAGCATCTAGGAGGCACTGGAGGGCGGGAGGGGGGCGAGCACGTGACCCCACACACTTGTCCTTTCTTTTCCTTTCCCCCCTCCCACTCTCTCAACCCCATCTACTCGTCCCAGACCAGCATTTTTATAGAATGCTCTCCTCGCCCAACCACACTGAATGCCTATCCTGTCCTCCCAACCCCACTATTGTTGGTAAGAGGTTTCCTGCCTAGGAGCCAGAAGCTTAAATGGCATCTATATGGAGGTTAATTGGTTTAAAAAAAAATCATAGTTTTTCTCACCCACCACCACATTCTGAAACAGGGGTTCAAGACCTGGAGAGGCACGGCGTGGTCTCCCCATGCGTGGCCTTCAGATGCGGATTCAGCACAGGTCCAGCTCTCCAGGAAGAGGTGCTCCCTCATCAAAGAGCCATTTGCTAGTGACAAATGCTGCTCAAGCCAGTTCTTTAAGTGAAGTTGATTCCACTTATCTGGACCCCTGGCTGGGTAAGGGGGAGAAGCTGAGAAAGTGCCCCGTGTTTTCAGCGAGCTCTTGAGGCTACACGGACAGCCACCAGCCACTAAGTTAGCATTCCCCGAAGATGCTGTCAGTCCTGGCCATGGAGTCTCCCCTGAGGCAACGCGCTGGCCACCTCTTGCTCTCACACGGTTAAGCCTGTCTCTCCCTCTGTGCACCTGCACTTGACATGCCAGTCTTCCTGGTAACTAAGGCAACTTGATTCTCTCTCTTCAAAAGGGCAGTGTTTCTCTTGAGGCTACCTGGGACCCTAGGGAATTGGGAAATCAGGTCAGTTTGGCTAAGCCCTCTCCTAGGAGGGGGAGGAGCTGCCTCCTCTGTTACTCTTTCCCTGACTGGCAGATGCTGCCCAAGCCACTTGGAAATGACCGTGACCTCACTGCACAACTTTGCATCTTTCAGAGTCTGCCTCCTTCCCTGGGCTCTCACCCTCTTGGCTTCTGCGCCCAGAAGGTGGAACACATTCTAAGCCATCTCCTAAGTTGCCACGGGGAGGGAGGCGGGCAGCACTGGCTTCTCCAGTCAAGGGGCTTTAGTGGCATCTTCTCTCAGATCAATGTCAGATTTGCTCATTCTGCGTACTCAGTAACTCCAGCCTAACTTGTCGAAGAAGGGCTCGTCGTGGGACTGACATAGATCAAGCCGGAGCAGGCTACTGCTAGAATGATAGGGTATTGATTGAGAGGTCCGCTTTGCTGGCTATTAATTTTAACAGTTACCAAACAGACCTCCCCGCCACCCCCAACACACACCATCCCGGAGGTGAGGACCGAACCCAGGGCCTTGCGCTTGCTAGGCAAGTGCTCTACCATTGAGCTAAATCTCCAACCCCGGGGTATTAGTTTTGACTTAACCTTTCTAAGTTCCCCCATCTGAAGACGGAACGGTGATACTACTGACTTCATACAGCTGTGGGAAGGACTAAATGAGACCCTGTCACAAACTTGGAACCCACAGAGCAGCTCGGAGATAAAATTCAGCACACGGCATCATTTGTCACTTCTTTACACCTTGGTGGGCTTCCAATCCTCGTTGGGTTTCTTCTTGTGTACCTCAAGTAGCGTTTTACAACCTATTTCTTACAATTGACATAAGACGTCCCCTGGCATAGTAGGCGTTCGTGGAATAGGGATGTCATGGTATTACATAGCCCAGGCTAGCCTCAAACGCATCATTATTTTACCTTAGCTTCCTGCGTGCTGGGATTACAGGGGCATTCCGTCATGTCTGGCCATGCTGAAGCTTGGACACCGGTAGAAAAGCTCTCAAAGGACTGGCGCACAGGTATTAGTGTTACAAGTGTATGTGTATGGGACATTAGAAGTATAAGCATGAAACACACAGCTTTGGGCAAACCCCCCCACCAGCAGACCTGTGACACTCCCACCTAAGCAAGTACGTCACAGAGTAAACTTGGAACGTGACAACAGCCGATTGTCCCTAAATCCATTTGAACCAATAAAAAAGAGTAATTCTTATCTGATCACTAGCCTTTCACTCTTCCGTGTATCACATGTTTCTAAGACGCTGCACACAAATGGCTTGACACGATGAGACTTGCTTGTTTAGCACAGCCAAAGATGATGATGAACGGTTTACCAAACTATTATAGCTCGGGAGACCCTCCCTGGAGCTGGTATTTAGGGAAAAGTTTCCATAAGAGAAAAAGGAGCAACGTCCTTTACTCGAGGCTGAAATTGATTTGCTGTGTGACCTTAGCTAAGTCACTCGTCTGGGTTTCATCAGTGAAATCAGAAGCCCGGATTACATCATCAGAAAGGCCCATCCCAACTGCATAGCTGGGTGGAGAGCCAGCCTCTGTCTGATTTAGGAATCTCACAGGTACTATTCCTAGTAAAAGCTGAAGAAGTGACCTTTGCCAGTGCCTCCTGCCTGCCAGGCCTCTATGCTGACCAGTCACCCTGCCTGCTTCTGCTTCTTCAGATCACACAGCCTCCTTTGGTGGTTTGTGTGTAACTCCCCATGCAAAAAACAAACAAACAAACAAACAAACAAAAACCCATAAGACAAAAAACAAATAGGCAAAACTAAGGTGCAGAGAGGATACGGGCACTCTGCAAGGCATTAGAGGCCAAGTGACAGACCCAAGATTCCAGGATCAAAACACCCCACCATCCCACCCCCATTTCCATTAACCGTACTTGCCACCGGGTGGACCATGGCCACAGGTAAGTGAAACTGTTCCTGGCTCAGCTCCATTTCCCAAGACCAAACTCCTGCTGCAGTGAAGCAGAGGTCCTGAGTCAGCAAGCCAGTATGGGCTGCAAGCTGAAATGTGAGCTCCACCCCAACACCACTACACCCATCAATCAATCAGTCAATCGATCAATCAACCAACCAACAAACAAACAGGAGGGGCTAGAGAGGTAAATCCGAGGTCTAGAGCACTGGCTGTTCTTCCAGAGGACCTGGGTTCAATTCCCATCACCCTACATGACAGCTCATAACTTCTATAACTGAAGTTCCAAGGGAACCAGCACCCTCACACAGACATACACCAAAACACCAATGCATATTAAAATAAGTAAATGCAAAAATAAATAGATAGATAGATAGATAGATAGATAGATAATAGGAAAAACAGGTTCTGTCTAGATTCTGCCTGCCTAACATTCAGATAGTTTTGCAAACGCTGGGTGACACCACCACCAGGGGCAGTCGCTCAGTGGTAGAGCATTTGCTTCGCAAGCCTAAGGCCCAAGGTTCAGTCCCCAATGCTATTAATAAGTAAATAAAGATGTGTGGAACTAACAACCCATGAAAAACGTTCTCTCAGCTGCCCTCCCGAACATAGTAAACGCTTAACCAGTATCTGTTCTCCACCGAACAGAGGGCTTAGAGAGGGTGACAAGCAGTGTGCAAGTTTTCTATGGCAGGAGTTCACTCGGCCCAGAAATTATGTGCAGAAGACCTCGTTTGCACGTGGGGAAGTCATGTTCTTCCCCTGGACTAGCAGGGCCTAGGTGAAGGCCCTTCAACTACCATAGACTCACACCCCTACAACCAAAATTATCTGTCAGTAGGGTTGATAAACATTGGCTGTTTGATGTTGGTGGGGGAGACAGCTGGGTCCTGAGCTACTGGACTTGGTTACTGGACCCCCCCTCCCAAATGTTCAGAGTTCCCAGGGAGTCCTGCAAGGTCTGAACACAAAGCCAGGGAGCAGGCTTCAGGAATCTTCTCTGAAGATCCAGTCCCCACAGTCTTCCTCCGTGAACAATTGGTGCGTTTGTTTTTACATACTGCGAAACCGAACACAGCAGGAGGCTGGTCCTTTGCTGACAGCTTCCAGAAGCACCTACGTTCATAAGCAAAAGGCACCGGGCTCTAAGGGGTGTGTTCAGGTACGACCTGCAGCACCTGGGTCTCTAGGGACCTGTCCCTCCCGAGCGGCCTTGACATGGGTAAAGCCTGGACGCTACTGCAGCCTTTGGCCCAGTGGGCAGGGTCCAAGCTGCCCACTGGACCCTCTCCCGTTGTTGGGACAACGGTCCTCAGGAATTCCAGCCTCCCGGTCTTTGCTGGGTGAAAAGGGGAGAGAGTTGGCAAAGCTGGCTGCTTGGCTGCTCCCCCTCCCTGGTGAAAGGGGGAGCTGAAAACTGGATTCTCTACCCCCAGCAGCTCCATGGACAGCACACAAAACAGCTTAGTCCCAGAGGGCAGAATGTGCCAAGACATTCTTTAGGGCTGGTAACCGGAGACACTATTTTGTCCTTGGTGGCTGAGAAATCCCTTTTCCAACTGAAGGACCATTTGACTAACTTCTTTGAAACTCAGGGGAATGGGTGGGCATGGCTGTGGTGTAGGCTCAGATACACCTACTCTTAAAGTGCGATTTTCTTAAATATGTTTTTTTTTCTCTCTCCATTTGTTTGTTTCCCACCGTTAACTAGTTACAGAGATGCAACTAACTACTCTGGGAGAATTTACCTCTCCTCCCTAACCCCTCACATAACCCCTGCAGCTCTTCTAAGTTTTGTTAAACTGCCCTAGGCTTATGCCCCTGAGCAACCCCTATCATAACTCCTTCTCTCTCATAATTAGCTGGGGTACGGAGGGACAGGAAGGTTGAAATGATGGCGCTAGGAGCCTCATGGAGAACACTTATTCAACTGTTTCCGTCACCCACAAAAGAGCACTCAGACCTCAGAGCAATGAGCCCATGCCCACATAGGCAGTGTTAAAAGGCACAACCCCCTAGCCAGGTAGACAAGATATTCCAAAGATGGGGAAGCAAACAGGCCCTGAGTAGCTGTGCCCCAAAACTCTCAAAGCTGGCTACAGAGCGATCCCCAGCCCTGACCCCTATGCTCAAGGGCTTCATAGAAACCCAGTGCAAGTGGCATGAAGAGGTAGCACAAAATAAAGAACTTTGAACAGCCCCGTCAAGCAGTGCTATGGCTGTGACTTCTCACCAAGGCCATCTGCCTAAACACAGAGGTTGCTTGGGGCTTGGCCTAGTGCAGGTGGCGATTCACAATAAGTAGTCTGGTCAACGTAGAACTGCATCTTTTTAAAGATCCTTTTCTGTTGATGGCAATAGATATTGTTAGCTTCCCATTGGCGAACACATTTATTAATGAGTTGGTGTAGAGGCAAGTATTAAGCAATAGTTCAGGGAGATGTACCAGAAAGTCACAAATGTGGCCTGCAACCTGGCACATTATCCTCTAGTCAGATCGGTTCTTGGGAAGCTACCTATTTGCCCTCTTCCAAGGGCAATGGCTGGCTGGTTTTTTTTTTTTTTTTTTTTTTTTTTTTAAGTATTCTGTGCTGTATCATTCCCTCAGCAGATGCATGGTCGTCATCAAGGTTGGCAAAGCAGTATTCACCCAGGAACACACCACCCTACTGCTAGCAGCACGCTGGGCTCAGCCGCAGGGACTTAGGTTGTAGGACACATAAGCTTAAGTTGTTTGTTCTAAAGAGTAACAAGTTGCCTACACAGTTACAGACACCCCCCTCCCCCTAGGGGGGGGTTCCTTGCTCTGAGAGGCCGGAAGACAGAGACCCCGAAGAACAGAGAGGGTAGAGTGTAAGGACAACATAGTAAGTGGCAAACACTAGGAGCAAATCACATCCCTGGGTTTCAGATTTTTCTCTTACGTTTAAAAACGGGAACATTAAGTTGGGTAAAGTGGCAGGCACTCGCTTTTAATCCCAACCCTCTGGAGGCAGAGGCAGGCAGATCTCCAGGGCAGCCAAGGCTACCCAGTAAGATCTTATCTCAAAGATCCAAAGTAAATAAGCAATAAACAAACAAACAAGGTGGGGAATGGAGTTGAGAGTTGGTGAGATGGATGGCTCAGTGGGTTAAGCCACTTGCCACTGAGCTTGACCCCTGAGTCAAGCTATAAAGCGAAAGGAGCAAACGGACTCTTACAAGTTGTCCACTGACCTCCACACGCACTCGCACTATTAACCTGCTTACACACCGTTATTAAACACACACACAGAAAGAGAGGGAAGAGGTGGGGTGAGGCACAGGGGGAAGAATTGGGCTTTCGTTTTGTTTTTTTTTTTTTATAAACTTTCCAACTTTTTTTTTTTTTTTTTGGAGACAGTGTCTCACTATGTCGCCCTGGCTGGCCTGTCTTTCTATCTCCTGAGTTCCCGTTGTTACTCCTTCCTGTCCAAGCTCACCATTAGTCGGACACAAAAGGGAAACTGAGGTCAAAAGATCAAAGCAGCCTGCCTAACACTCCGTAGTATTAAACTGTTCCTTTCCAAATTGCATGAAGAAGACTAGTGCTGAGCAAAGAGTAGGATCTCAAGAAATGATTGACGAATGAATGGACGAATGAATGAATGAACTCAAGAGAAAGTGAACTCGCTATGCTCTGCTCCCGCCCCCTCCCCCCCTCATTCACCCCTCATCTTGTTATACACCCCATTCTGGACTTCTCAGATCCCCTCATCTGAACTCCATAAGATGAATGGTCTAACAAAATCACCCCGGGTGGCTTCACCCGCACCAAACCCCCAAGGTCACAGACCAGGTGAAAATCCAGCATTTCTAGGACACTTTGACCACACACCTTCTCAGCAAAGGACCACTCCCCTCTTCCCAGGGCAGATGTGGGCCGGGTGTGAGTAGCTGCAAGTGGGAAGGAAGTCTGGGATGGTAAGACTCTACCGGCCTCAGCAAGAGCTAGAGCCACACGCACCCAGCGAGGTTCCCACCAAGGTCAGGATTGTAGAGGAGCCTCTGGCCCCAGAAGGAAGAAAGGGAGAAGAGGAGGCTAGAGGCCTCTCACCTCTATCTGCATCCTAACAGCTTCCAACTTGCTGTGAGATTCCTGGAGAACCAGTCTCCCTCTTCTGCCCTCCCCCGCGCTCCCTCCTTCCCCTCCCACCTCCGGCTTCCCCAGACTTGCTCCGAAGCTTTTCTCGGCAGCCAACGAAGCACCTGTCAAAAAGCTGCTTTCTCTTCGCCAAACAGAATGTCCTTCCTCCAGTAGTCTCCCAGCGACCGGTGGGCTCCCTACCACCCCTTCCATGCCAGAACCACCCCCTCGCAGCCAAGGAAGTCCCCAAGGGAGATTCCCTTCACCTGGTTTGGTCTTTGCCTTCACCCTGGCCAGACCTCGCATTCTAAAGGGGTCGGGAACCCTGCTAGAGCTTAAGGTCAAAACTCTGGGCAGGTGCCACCAGGGCCTAAGTCCTCCACCTGGGGCTGGCGGCGGGCGGTCCGCTTGGCGTCCGCCCCTCTCTGCAGCTCTTAGGGCAGGAGTACAGCTCGAGGAGGGGTGAGGGTGAGGAGGGGGGCAAACTAAGACCTGGTAAGAGACACGCAGAGTTCCCCCTGCACACCAAGGGCAGGTGCGGCCCAGGCGCGGTGCCGGGTCCGGATCAGAGCACTCCGGGTCCTACCTGTCCCGCGGGTCGATCCAGCTGGTGGTGCGGTTCCTGTGATCTATGTAGTAGACCTTGCCGTCGAAGTCGCGCGCCTCCTCCCAGCCCTCCGGCAGGGGCAACTCCGGCCGGGGCATCTTCCCGAGCCTGGCCCGCGCTCCCCCATGCAGCTCGCGGCCGCCACGGGGCTCAGCGGCTCAGGCCGGCCGCTTTGGGTCCAGGCGGCCGCCGAGGCAGCATGATCGGGGGGGGGGGTGGCGCCCGCGGATCGGGGGCCCTAACGGGGGCCGGCCGGAGTGGCGCCTCTGTCCATGCGGCCCTGCGGCCCCAGCCCCGCGCCGCCAGCCTCTCACGCTGCCATGTGCGCCCGCCGCGGCGCCCAGCCGGCCAGTACGCGGCCAGCCAGCCAGGGAGAGCGGCCCCGAGCCGCCGCCTGCCTGCCCCAGCCGCCCCGCGCTGCGCTCCACGCCGCCGCTGCCTCTCGCAGCCACTGCCGGCGCCCCGTTGCGCGCCCCGAGACTTCTGCCTCCGCCAGGTGTGGCTCCGGCGGTGCAGGTAACTGCGCTGCCCCGGAAACGGGAGGCGGAGCGCCGGGCTCCGGGGTTCCCGGGTCTCCTCCCCGCGCCCAGCGCGGCGAGGGCGGGTCCTAGAGACCGAGACGCGCCCCCTCGTGGGACAGTCCCAATCGCCGACGACCCCTGCTCTGCCCCAGGAGGCTAGACTCTCTGCACACCGAATGTCCAGGCTCTTGGTGCATGTGGCCCCAAATCTTGACACACCCTGTTTTCTGTGAGATAGACTCAGGAGTCAGGCAAGAAGTGGTTAAGTGAAAACATTCTTGCAAATCGGCGAACATAAGTTTTCCAGGATCTCTCGTCCCTTCCCCCAGCACTCACACCATCTGTCTCCCTCCTATTCAATTCTCCCCGTGTTGTTTCAACCCTCCCCTCCGTAATTTGCAAATGTAGCTGGCTTTCCTTGGGGTCCCTAAAATTAGGAATGCAATGGATCTGCTTCCCTAAGAGGACTTCCAGCGGGTGGCAAGGGAGGAGAAGGAAGGACATATTTTGCCAGTCATAGTGAAGTGCACCTGCCTATCAGCTACTCAAGAGGCTGAGGAAGAAAGATTGCTTAGATCTAAAAGTTCCAGGCTACGTCAAAATAGCAAACACAGGGGATAAATAAATAAATAGTAAGGAAGGAAGGAAGGAAGGAAGGAAGGTAGGAAGGAAGGAAGGAAAGAAAGAAAGAAGAAAAAGAAAAAGCAAACCAAAAAACAAGAATGTAAGTAAATGTCTCGAGACACTAACAATACTGAATCAAGGGGGAAAAGATGGTGTCATCCAGCCAAGAATCCTCTGGCTTTGCCCTCTGCCTGTTCACTCTTAGGTCTGGTGTTTCCCCAGTGCAAATTTAACTATGCCTGAGGCAGGAAGCTGGACTAGAAGAATGAGGTCCAGTGCCTTGTCAGAATCTCTTCATTTGGGGAGTAACCAGTCAACTCCCTGTACTGTGTGGGAATCCCCTGTTTGGGCTTCAGCTCCTTTTGCTAGACAAGGCGTTTTAGGGTGGGCTCCCCAAGTCTAAATGCCCTGGGGACATCGGGGGTGAGTGTAGTTCTTCCTCCAGTCCATCAATATTAGCTTCAAAGCCAGGGATCTCAGATCCTAGGGAGGTCCTCACCACCCAAGGGTGGGAGGGTTCTCTCTTCCTCTGATGGGCCAAAGCCTTCACATCCCCTTCCTGTGCTGTCAGGGATCAAACCCCAGGTGTCACACTTGCCAAGTGAGTGTCCTCAATTGTTTTGAGTTTTTGCCTTGGGCAACCATCAATCCTTCATTGTATCTACATCTGGGTTCCGAATATTTTTTAGATTCTTGCTATGCAGGCTAGGGTGGCCTCAAGCTCAACATCCTCCCGCCTCTCCCTCTGAGAAGAATGTAGTAACGTAAGAGTCCCTCCAACTGATTGGGGAAAGCCAAACGAAGTGAGAAAAATAAGGCCTTAAGCCCTCACCAACTGAACTAGTTTCTGCTTAAAAACAAATAACCCATGTCTTTTTCTTCCTGAAAAGTATGTTTGGCTGCTTATGACACGTCCAGTTGTGTGTGTGTGTGTGTGTGTGTGTGTGTGTGTGTGTGTGTGTGTACCTTATTTTCCAAGCTTTTTGGGTGAGTGTGTTACCCACCGCATGGCATTTTCCAGTGTCGTGTTCCTTTATACCTTTAGACCATGCCTTGGAAGAGAAATCCATTCCTTAATGCTTAGGCCTTAGGATCCCAGGTTATCTCCCAGAAGCCACAAGCAGGGTGATGTAATCTACAGATGGTGGCCTGCCCCCCTGCAATGCCTGGTGAATCATCTCCAGGCATTCAGAGGCCCCGGGCAAGCATGCCAAAGGTAAAACCTGCTGAGCCTTGTGATAGGTTGAATTGGTTGTTATTCTACAGGTGACTGGACCACAGGAATCCAAGCTGAAGGCAAGCAGCCTCCCGGCCTTCCTCTTAGGGCTCTCTGGCTTACAAAATGAGAGTGCGGATATCGTCAGGGTTGATCGAGCAGAGACTGCCAACCACACCAAGTCTGCATTTGCACTCAAGGTTAGGTAGCTTGCTGGAGGTAACGCCACAGGTGGCCGTGGTCTTAAAGTCAGTGTGCACTGCAACAACAAAGAAAGGCCACTTTCCACACCTGTCTTAAGAGATGGCAATATTTCATGAGAATGAGGAGGAGAAATTGAATGGCGGGGTGGGGATGGTGCTGTGGTGGTGGTGGGGATGCTCACCAGGTAAGAGCATGTACCACTTTCTAATAGAACGTGGATTCCGCTTCCCAGCCCCCACATCTGGCAGCTCGTAACTGCCTATATCTCTTGCTCCAGGGGATCTGACAACTCTGGCCTGAAGGTACCGGCGATCCCATGTTCATAGACACGCAATAAAAAAAGGCAATAAAGTAAACGTTCAGGGGATGGAGAGACAGAGGCAGAGAGAGATAAGGAGGGGAAACAGCTGTCTCAGAAGTGGTTTCTGGCTGGCATCTGCATGCTCTAAGGGGCTGGAGGCTTGGAGAACCTCTCCTGAGATTTGTCCTCCCACTCCATGACTGTCCCTCCCTACTTCATGCTATCCAACCCACGTGTCCTGGAGAACACACAACTGTTATGTTCTGTGACCGAGTCAATAATGTCCCCTTTCTTCAGTCATGCATTACTTGAGGTTCATAATCGTGCCCTGGATTTGGTGAGTTCAAGGATGAGGAAATACATTCAGAGCCAGAGAGAGAAAGTCTGGGTAGAGGAAACAATGGCAATGGAAGAGTCCAAGCGGAAGACATTTCTAATCTAACTGGGTCCTCGGTGCTTAATACAGTGCTGAGAGACAAGCTGTGCCCGGTCTAAGACAGCTTTCTTCTTCTCCAGGGGAGAAACAGTCTCTGTGCCTAGTGAGTCTAAGCCTTCTTCTGACGGGTTCCATTCCATAGAACAGACTGAGACTCAGAAAGGCAAAACTGTCTACTCATAGGGCCCAGGTTCCAAGAGTTGGCTTCCAGAGAGGTTTTTTAGTTTTGTCTGTTTGTTTGTTTCTTAAAGATGAGAACTCACGTACCCCAGGGTGGCCTCAAACTCGCTTCGTCAGTGAGGGAGACCCTGAACGTTCGACCCTCTTGCCTCCACCTCCCAAATGCTAGGATTACAGGCCTGTATCATCCCACCTAGTTGTACCCCTCATTGTCACCACCTCCTCTATGGCTTCTTGCAGAACACTCTCTCAAACGAGTTCCATCCCCATCTCTCCAGTGAGTTTTCACTCGTGGCTTCCCAACAGAGCCAGAGATCTTGAAAAGAGAAACGTTCAGGGTCTCGGTCTGGTTGGAAAAAGTGGAGGTGTTCCTAGCATAGGCCGCCCTGGAACTCCTGCTTTTATTTGGTCGTGTGTCAGTTCAGGGTGACTGGAGAAAGCCCTGGAAGGGCAGGTGAAGTCAAGACCGTAGCAGAGACTAAGAGAGCTGAGGGATCTGAATTCCGAGGTTACACACACCTCCTCCACCACCATAGCTGTCATCAAGACCCACTTTAGGGGTAGAAGGGGCAGAGGGAAAGAGAGCAGGGTTTTAACAAGTGGAGAAGCAGGGTATTTTTCTCTCCATGGTGCCTGCCTCCCTTCCCAGCTCCCGGTCTTCCTGCTTTTTGTCGTTAATTGGACTGGATTTCTCCCACACCAGTGGCTCTCCTGGAGCCGGCAGGACAGGTTGCGTCCATTCTTTTTCCAACTGTCTCATCAAAGAGTCCTCTGGGGCCTGGGAGTTGTTGTGTCTTTCACCGGGGAGGAAATGAATTATGCACTGTAGGAGGCGGAGATGAAATCGCGGTTTCAAGCGGTGGGTGGTGCGCGAGGAGAAAGCGAGCCGGAGAGCAGAGGGCGGGAACTGGCGCACAGAGCGCAGGCGTGCTCTTTTCCACCCCTACCCCGGCAGCTCGAGCGGAGCCCTGGTGGGAAATGGGGGTGGCGCGTGAGCGCAATAACTAGCGGGCTGGCTGTGAGTCCCTAGGGTATTTATAGCACTCCATCGCCATGGTACCCAGAAGCTTAAATTAAACTCTAGCCCAACCGCTAGAGATGCTGGGAGTGGGCTGCTCTTTACCTGTTCACCTTGCAGCTTCTAACCCCGAGTCCTCAGAAATGTAGCTACTTGAAGTTGAGCCAAGCACGTGAATGTTACAAATCTCGCAGCAAGAAGGATGTAGGGGCGTGGTTTAAATCCAGATAACCTGCCTCCTCTAGGTGGCTGGGTGGAGTTATCAGGAAACAAACAACAGACCCTATTTGAAAGTTTCCTTCATTTTGGTGGGTGCGTTACGCTGTGCTACCTCACTGGTTTTTTGAGACAGTCTCTGACTGTCCTAGAACTCGTTGTGCCAATGGCTCTGCCTTCCAGGTGCTGAGATTAATAAAAGTGTGGGCCATTAATTGTTCCTGGGATCTAGAAGCACCTGGGAGGACAGTCTTAACAAGGAGTCCTCTAGATGAGGTTGGCCTGTGGGATTGTCTTTGAGGGGTGCTCTTGACCATCTTAGCTGAAGTGGGAAAGCCTGCCTGTTGTGGGCTGTAGGATTCCTGGGGCTGAGTCTTGAAGTAGGTAAGCTTAGAGAGCGAGCTCACCACTAACGAATAGGAGTGCTTTGATTTCCCTTGGTGCTTAATTGTGATTAGCCTTGGCTTCCCCACAGTGATGGACCGTCATTTGGACTTTTAAGCAGAAAAATAAGTCCTTTCCCTCCTTAAAGTCTTTTTTTTTTTTTTTTTTTTTGGTCAGGGCCTTTTTTTATCATAAGAGCAGTAATGAAACTAGAACAAAGAGCTTGGCTCAGCCCTGAGACGTGACGTTCTTTTAAGGGCAGGTATCATGGTTTAGATAGAAAGTGTTCCTGCCAGGTGTGACGGCACACACCTTCAATCCAAACATTTAGCAGGCAGAAGCTGGTGGCTGCTTGTGAGTTCATGGGTAGTCTGGTCTACATAGTGAGTGCCAGGTTAGAGTCACCCAGTCTCAAGGGTAAATAAATAAGGCATCCCCCCAAAGGTTTGGTCCAGACCTGGGGGTGCTGCCAAAGACAAGTGGAGCAAGATGGTGGTAAATTCATCAATGTGCTCATTCATTGATGGATTCGTTCTAAACTGACTTAGAGAAAGTGGGTCACAGTCGGGGGTGGGGCTTCAAAGGGTATATCTTGTTCAGCCCCTTTTTTTTTGTTCTTTCTTTCCTTCCTTCCTTCCTTTCCTATGCCATGTTTCTGCCTTAGCACAGACCTAAGAGGCAGGTACTGATCTGTCTGAACCCATGAGCCAGAATAAATCTTTTCTCAGGTAAATCTTTTTTTTTTTTCTTTTTTTAAGATTTATTTATTTAAAGTGTATGAGGACACTGTAGCTGTCTTCAGACACACCAGAAGAGGGCATCAGAGCTCATTACAGATGGTTGTGAGCCACCACGTGGTTGCTGGGATTTGAACTCAGGACCTCTAGAAGAACAGTCAGTGCTCTTAACCGCGGAGCCATCTCTCCAGCCCCCTTTTCTCAGGTATTTTATCATAACAAGAAGCAGTTGAACACATTAGGGCTCCCGGCTTCTTCGGTGCTATGACTTCACTCTATGACCTTTTTTGTTTGCTTCCTGTGCACCAGACAAGATGTTGTGACACGTGACTGGTCTCTAGGCTGGTCTTGTGGAGCTCCCAGCTTAATGGGGGTAAGACGCATAATAAAGTCCGTAAGCAGCTGTAAACTGTTATGAAGGAAGCAGAGGGTTCTGAAGGCTTGTGCGGGGTAGGGACTGGCTGGAAATGGACATTAGACAGGACAGGAGACTGAGGATCTGCTAAAGAAGTGACACTGAGGCAGAGACCAGCAAGGTAAAAGCCCAAGAGTGTACATCTAGAGCAGTGGTCCTCAGCCTTCCTAAAGCTATGGCCCTTTAATATGGCTCCTCATGTCTCCTCATACGTGGTGACCCCAAGTATAAATTTATTTTCATTGCTACTTCGTAACGGTAATCTCGCTACGGTGATAGATCAGTTATAAAGCGAATACCTGTGCTTTCCAATGGTCTTAGGCGAAAAAGTTGTTTGACCCCTCCAAAGGGGTCATGACCCCACAGATTGAGAAACGCCTGTTCTAGACTGAGGGAACGGGAGTGCAGAGGAGCCAAAGATATAGTGTGACCACCATGTCAAAAGACCCCTTGCGCGCACCGCTCTGGAAGCCATTGCTGGGTGCTCTCCATGAGAAGTGGGTTCTCTCATGGCTCAAGGCTGACTCCAAGCACATGGCTTCCTATGTGGTCGTCTCTACCTTCACTCTGACAACTGGAGTCCGCTCCCAGCCTCAGGTCAGCTGCTGTGACCTCAAAGATCCGAGGTAACCTCGGAATCCTGTGAACTTCGCTTATTCTGACTTTCAGTTTTCAAAGACGTGGTCATACGCCTTGGCGTGGATTTCTTTCTAGTCCTCTTGTTGTGACTCACTTAGCTTCCTAAAGCTGCAATGTCACATTTTCCATTTAAGCCGTTATTTGAATCTTAGTGCAGTCTCCACACTCTATTTTTTTTTTTTTTTTAAGACAGAACCAGGGGTTCTCTCCCTCCCTCTCTTCCTCACGGTCCTGGCTGGCCTTGAACTTGTGATCCCCTAAGTGGGATTCTAGGCATGCATCACTACACCCAGTCTCTGTCTGTTGCTCATATTAGGTAATTGCTATGGTTCTGTCTTCAAGTTAATTCTTTCCTCTGTCCTGTCTCCTGTTCCTGGATGAGAGAGCACGGGCTTTCGTTGATGCCTTGAAGAGAACCACAGATGGTGCAGGTTGGCCCTTTCCAGTGCCTAGCCTGAGGTATGTAAAAGGAAAACCGGGGTTACTGGCCATAGTGTCATTTCTCAGATTGAAAGGTCCTCTACTCACCCTCCCTCCTTCTCAGCACCTTCTAGATTCTTCTCCTTTTTGTTTTACATGTGATGGCCGAAGTTTTTCTTTAAGTAGCAGGAGGTATAGGGGACACATCCGCTCCCACGTCCTTGGAAGCAGGAGGCCACTACTTACTGGGAACCAGTGGAGTTCAGCGTGTCTGGGTTAGAATTCACCCTCCTCTCCCGCCCTACCAGATCATGCTCCTTACAGTCATGTTGGCAGGAAGCATCTGCATCCCGCCTAGATGGCTTCCCTGCATCTAGTCCTCCTCTGTGACCCAATTCCTAGCTCACGCTCCTTTATCTGATTATTTTAATGACTAAATGATCAACTGAGCTCTCACAAATCTTTATCCCTCAGTAAACCTCACCTTTACTATATATATATATAGTATACATATACACATACATATAATACATACATACATACATACATACATACATGTACATGTTTAACACGAGGTGGTGGCAGCACACACCTTTAATCCCAGAACTCAGAAGGCAGAAGCAGGTGGATCTCTGAGTTCAAGGCCAGCCTGGTCTATGAAGCAAGTTCCAGGACAGCCAGGGCTACACAGAGAAACCCTTTCTCAAAAACAAACAAACAAACAAGCAAACACAAACAACAACACAATCCAAGTGTGTGTGTCTGGCCCTGGTCACCCTTCCCATCATAACTTTATGCCTCCTCCCCTCCCGCTGTGAAGTGATTCTGTGCGTCCTTCATGGAGAGAATTCTCCAGCTGAGGTGTGGCTTCTTCCTCTGCCACCCAAGGCCACCTATGGAGCTGTTCTAGCTTCAAGAAAGTCCCTTCCCACCTTCCTCTCTTGGACCACAAAGCTCAGTGAGGACAAATTTCTCGTTTTCTTCAGTTTTGTCTTTCCTTCTTCCCATAGACTGACCTCTGAGGACAGAGTTATAGTTATTTTCCAGTGGAAGGAACCATACCCTGGTCAGGGCCCAGGACCTACTGTCAGTACTTTTTGGCTATTTTTTTTTTCTGCTTGTAGAAAGCAGATGGTTTTAGTCTGTTGGAATAATTAGAAGCCCATATGCCCTTCAAAAAAAAAAATTCGCCCATCTGTAGTAAGGAGAGAGGATTATGGAGTTTCCAAGGGTCCTGCGCAAAAGGAGTTCTGTTTTTCAGTTTGAAGTGTCTTCGACAGCGCTTTCTCTTTCTTTCTAGAACTATGAAAATGTTAGAAAGAAACCAAATTAACATGGGTTATTATTAGTAATAGCATTATTAATTGAAATAGATATTAATGATTAATAATAAATAATCCACTAGGGATCCTGGATTGCTTGACAAACATGCACACACACACATGCACACACTCACACACACACAAACACACACACGCGCACACAGGACAAACAGCATTCCAGAGATTATCGGCGAAATTGGGATACGGACGACATTAAGTCCGTGTTAGGGATCTGGGGATTTTTCAGTGCTGTGGCAGTTATGCACGAGAACAATTCCTGTACTCAGGAGCTCTCCTGCGACACATCTAGGAGTGCTGTGCTACGTGCAATGTCCCTTCAAATGTCCCAGGAACCACTGGGCCATCTCAGAGGGAAGGTGAGAGTGTCATTGTGGCCGCAGTGTTAACCTCTAGTAAACAGTAACCAAAAGCACTGTGTTCGATATTTTATTAAACTCCGGTTCCGTTTCTCAGTGTCTCATGCGAGATATTTCTCCATCAATACCGGCTGAACTACAAAAATAATTACTAGGTCTTCTAAAAATGTGCACTGGACGGCTTAAGACATCCCGTCTATTAACTTTTCATTTGGGGCCTGGAACAAGCTTCCTAAACAACGAACGAACCCAGCAGACAGCTATCACACGATCCTGGCCTGCCACCTGGCCCGCGTTCAAAATAGATCTCCCAGAGCTCTTATTTCACAGAGCTTCATATTTTATAGTAAATGCATTGATAAAGAAAGAAAGGGAGGGAGAAATCTGGCGGAGGCCAGGCAAAGCAAATGAATTCTCTGTGGGTGTGACTACAAGTCACAGGTGCTGGCCTGACACTAGGGAGGGTTAAGTCCTCTCCTGTCCACCTTCCTGGACAGAGCCTCGTGTGGCCCTGAAAGAGCTCAGCTGTAGGTGACTGGTGTCTATCCCACTATCCAGCGTGAGGGCCAAAACTTCTCTGAAAACTGAAAGTACACGCTTGTCATAAAATTAGGGACTTGTGAGCAGGCAGACTCTTGGAGTTCGCATTATCATCATGACCGTATGGGATCCCCAGATTCTGTTAAAGCAGGGGCTTCCTCGAAGAACAGCGCTGGCTTGAACCATGGTGGAATGGCCTGTTG